>NW_011494954.1:6469020-6477939 GCF_000754665.1 Bison bison bison | reverse complement strand
GGGATTGGGGGCAGGAGGAGAAGGGGACAACAGAGGATGAGATGGATGGATGGCATCACCGACTCGATGGATGTAAGTTTGAGTGAACTCTGGGAGTTGGTGATTGACAGGGAGGCCTGGCGTGCTACGATTCATGGGGTTGCAAAGAGTCAGACACGACTGAGTGACTGAACTGAGGGAAGGGAAAATCTTGTGCCACTACTAAAAAACCCCTTAATCTTTAAGCTCTTGTCACAGAATTCTGTGTTCCTTTAGATGTTGGCTGGACCCTAGTTCACTTCCCAGCACAAGACTGTCCCTTGGGCCCTGTTCAGTATGCACACCGCAAGTGGAGGGTTGGGGTGTACACTAATGTTCCCATGCCAACAAAGGTCCATCTAGTCAAGGCTATGGTTTTTCCAGTGGTCAGGTATGGATGTGAGAGTTGGACCATAAAGAAAGCTGAGCACTGAAGAATTGATGCTTTTGAACTGTGGTGTTGGAGAAGACTCTGGAGAGTCACTTAGACTGCAAGGAGATCCAACCAGTCCATCGTAAAGGAGATCAGTCCTGGGTGTTCATTGGAAGGACTGATGTTGAAGCTGATACTCCAATACTTCAGCCACCTGATGTGAAGAGCTGACTCATCGGAAAAGACCCTGATGCTGGGAAAGATTGAGGGCAGGACGAGAAGGGGGTGACAGAGGATGAGATGGTTGGATGGCATCATCGACTTGATGGACATGGGTTTGGGTGGACTCCAGGAGTTGGTGATGGACAGGGAGGCCTGGCATGCTGTGGTTCATGGGGTCACAAACAGCCGGACACGACTAAGTGACTGAACTGATTGAATTGAACTGACTGATGCACCCCACTACCACTTCACACAAGCACGCATCTACTCTGGCATAAAATTCATACTCTGGGCAGGTTTACACCAGTGTATTATTGACCACTACTGATGGAGCCAGAATGTCATTCTGCCTAATTCACAGACGTCTTTAGCTTTCGCTATTATTCTTCACTCCAACCCCTGCCGTAATTGTATGGTGTTTCGGGGCCCTGGAGGATGAGTGAATCAGCCCCCATTGGACCCTCACAATTTCCCAGAACTTTCTAAACTCATTCCACTTCAGCCACCTAGGTGAAAACCTGTGCGGTCTCCTTGATTCTTTCCTCCCTACTTTGCCTAATTACCTCTTGATTCTTAAATCCATCCTTACAACCATGCCCTACCTTAGAATCTGAAGTATTTCTCCACTTCCTAATATCTTCATCCAACCCGTTTTCTACAGTTACCAGTGTGACATATTTTATTCAAAAAAAACTATGAAAGTTTAGTAAACGTGTTAGTCTCTCAGTCATGTCTGACTCTTTGTGACCCCATGGACTGTAGCCTGTCAGGCTCCTCTGTCCATGGAATTTGCTGGGAAAGAATACTAAAGTGGGTTGCCATTCCCTTCTCCAGGGGATCCTCCCAACCCAGGGATCAGAACCGGTCTCTCACACTGCAGGCAAATTCTTTACCATCTGAGCCACCAGGGAAGCTGAAATATAACTGTATCGATTATCTATTTAAATGCTCCTGTTGCATTTTCTATCAGTTTTCCACAGGATGAAATTAAAAATCCTTATTGTGACATACCTTCATGAGCCGCTTCCTGCTTATCTCTAGTCTCCTCTCTTCATGCTGACTGTTCTCTGCTTTAGGCCTGTGGGCCGCAGTATTGAATAGTTTGTAGCTCCCTGCATGCACTTGCTTCCGTGCTTTGACTGATGCTGTTCCTTGTACCTGGACTACTCTTCATTCTCCATCTTGCTGACCTTCCATTTATCCTTTAAGACCTCCCGTGTGATACTCATTAGGTAGCCTTCTCCCACCTTATGAGTTAGATACTCTTCCTCCAGGCTCTCACACTATCCTGGGCATCTCTCTATCATTGCACTCATTACTTCTGTTCATTCACTAGTTGGAATTGTCTGCTTAGGTTTCTCTATCCCCATCTATACTGAATGTCTTGAAGTCCTAGAAGGTGCTTATTCATATGTCTGTGTCTGTGTCAATGCTGTGCACAAAGTGAGAAATAATGATGAAAATAGTGGTAATACACTGACAGTCCCATATGTTCAAGGCATTTAATATGCATCTTTTCTCACTGAGGAGACTGGCAGGCTACAGTCTGTGGGATGGCTAAGAATTGGACACAACTAAGCGGCTAACACATCTTATTTACTCCTCACCACAACTCTAAGTGGTGGTTACTGTGGAGTCTATTTTACAGTGAGGAAACTGAGATTCAGAAAGATGGTGACTTGGCAAGTGACTTAACAGAATTACAGTGTGAATCTGTTTGTCTGACTCCAGAATACACATTCTGTTTACAACAACCACAAGATGAAGGTCATCCTGGAAGGGTGCTCTACTCTCTGAATCATAATGAGATGACAAAGAATGAAAGCCACTGATAAGAACGTTAGTATATTAAGTATCTGGCTGGTCCCCTGACCCCAGGCAAGTACAGAATTTCCTCATGCCTGCATTTCCACTTTCTTTACCCAGGTCAATCTTGTAGCTGAGGACACTCAAAAATGTTTTACGGAGCGATTTACTAAAATAAAATAACGTATCATAGAGCAAAGAATGACATAAAGAATATGCCTTTCAGGTTTTGGTTATGTAAAGAAACTGAAGCCTTTACAGAAATACCCACAGATGCTGTTTCACTCAGTGTTATTTTTTTCATGATTTGTATGAAAAGAATCTTAAAGGTATATAAAATAAAGTTACCAATGTAACTTTATTTTGAAAAAAATAAAAATATATGGATTAAAGACTGTACAGAAAAGAGAAAATATGAGCATTATATTTTATGAACCATCCCTGTGTAGTTACAATAAGCATAGCATAGATGGCATCTATGCATATTTGAAAACCAAATATCTGTGACTTAGATTAGCATCTGTTGTTGTGACAGCTGCAAATGATTCCCAAAGCTTCTTGTCTTTATGTGGGGACTAAGCCAGCCTATTAGTCAGCATCAAGTCAAAATCTTTCTCCATGATGTCAGCAAATGGATTTCAATAAATCGAGAAAATTCGACAAATATCTATTGAACATCTGTTGCATAATCTGAGTCACGCATTGTGTAGGATACAAAGATAGTACATCTCTCCCTTAAGACTCTTACAAAATCATTTCAGATTAAAAGTTAAATCAGAATACAAGGTATTGTATTAAAAATGAGTGTCACAGACAGTGGATATTAGAGACTCCCTCATCCTGCTTTATATTTCCTCATTGCACTATTTCCTGGAATTAAAAGATATTAAGTATAAATATGTGTGTGAATATGTAAATGTGTATATATATATATATATGTATAGTTGTTTAGTAGCTAAGTCATGTTCAATTCTTTGCTACCTCATGAACTGCAGCACTCCAGGCTTCCCTGTCCTTCACTATCTCCTGGAGTTTGCTCAAACTCATTTTCATTGAGTCCATGATGCCATCCAACCATTTCATCCTCTGTTGCCCCCTTCTCCTGTTTCCCTCAGTCTTCCCAGCATCAGGGTCTTTTCAAGTAAGTCAGCTCTTTGCATCAGGTGTCCAAAGTACACACACACACACACACACACACAGACAAAAATTATATATATAATGTGTTGTTGTTAACCCTGGTCTTCTCCACTAGGATTTTAAGCTCAATAAGAGTAGGAACTTGTGTGTCTCCCTCACCATTGTATCAACAGTACCTATAACAGTACCTGACCTATAGTAGATACACCATAAATATTTGCTGAATGAATTAATTTGGAGAATAAAGAAATTGCTATAAGCAGAGTTGACTGAAGAATGAAGCTTGATATAATTCTTAAAGAATGAAGACAATGTACATAGAAGCAGAGAGGCATTTCAGGAGCAAGATTTAAGGAGGGCAAAGGTTTGGAAGTGATAATAAACTTGCAGTAGATTTGCCTGGCTGGAGAGTATGTTTCCTATTGTGAATTATTCCGCCATAAAATGGACTGGGGTCGTGTTGACCAATACGTACAGAATTTCTTCGGGAGCATAGGCACTAGAACTATCTGAGATGCTGAGTCACTCGTGTCAAAGCAATTTCTTTTTTTCTAAGTATGTGGCAGTCTGTCTGTGCTTGTAATTACTGGTTCGCTTCAACTATACGGGACCCCATGAGCATTGTCTTCTTGCCTATAGCAAACACTAACAAGGCCCGTGTTGAGCGGGCTGTCAGCACTGACAGCCTCAAATGTTACACTCCACTGAAAACGACAGTTCTCTACCAACATATTTTGCAGAAAAATCCTTCAGAGCAAGGACACTGGTTTTCCAGTATGTTTTAATTCCTATAATTCCCTCTATCCCCACCCATTTGCTGGAAGATTCATCTATCTTGATTTTGCTTTGGAAGCACCCACAAAGATTGATAATCAGCTATTCAGAGTTCAAAACCCCAGCACATCCCTTATCAATCCTCCAGATACGTCTGAATTAAGACTGTCAGAAGTGTGCCAAGCTGAATGACTTTGTCATTGAGGTCATCCTCAGTGGGGATAAGTTTGGAAATTCTAACTTTGGGTAATCCAAGTAAACTGTATTTCAATATGGAGTGTTATCTAGAAACCAAAATTTATTAATTTCCTGAGTTTTTTTACATTTTTTGGCCCTTGGAGTTTTTTCAAATTTGATTTTTGCCTCACATTCTTCCTCAAGTTTTAAAAATGAACGGCAGGAAAAGTCTATATTTTACTTATGGAGATAAAAAACTAAATTTCCAGCATTGGGTCTTTGGTTAATTTTTCTTTAACAGAGCCTTTTGTTAAATCCTCAAAGTATCTCTAAGGTATAAAAGAGAAGAAAGTAGCTCTGATTAGGGAAAGAGGCCCAGAGCGCCCCTTCCTGGTTACATGCTTTTCTGCCTCCCCACCCTCAGCTGCACGGTGGTGGTTTAGTCTCTTAAGTCTTGTCCGACTCTTGGGACCCCCATGGACTGTGGCCCACCAGGTTCCTCTGTCCATGGGATTCTCTTGGCAAGAATATTGAAGTGGGTTGCTGTTTCCTTCCCCAGGGGGCATGGCAGGCACCATTCGTGAACTCCACTGAACACAGTTTTATAACCACTAAATCAAAGTGATTCCTAAGAATATTTAGCTGGACTGCTATAAGAACAGTCATTAGTCAAGAGCCCCCTCTGTATTATAGTCGCTGTGATTTACCCATATTCCCTGATGAATTATGCCACCAAATGTTCTTATTCTTCTGGAAAGCTCTTCTTCACTCGTGCTTATTTGCTCAGTCAAATCAGGCTCTTTGTGACCCTTTGGATTGTAACCTGTCAGGCTCCTCTGTCCATGGGATTTTTCAGGCATGTGCTGGGAGTTTAAGCCAGTAAAGTACAGTCTGCGTTATGTTCTAACTAAACACAGAGCACTGTTAAAACAGTATAAATGATTATTGAAGAAAAGAAATTTGCAAAATTCTTTAGATTTTGCATGAACTCTCCACATTTCAGTCACTAAGTAAAATTTCACAGTCAGTCCACAAAATAGATGGTGGATCTGAGTTGTGAAATATTAACATGGCATTTTGATGGTCACTGGGTGGTCTATGATATATAACATATACCATAGGTTAACATTCAGAACCCCCGTTCATTAGTGATGCTACTCCAGCTCCTGCGCAGATGGTACAGTGTAGCTGTACAGGCTGCCGTGAGGGGCAGGTCACACCCCAGGCATGGGATAGGCTTGGAGTCAGGCTGGGCTCTTACCCTTTGATCCTCTCTAAGAGTTGTGCTCCTTTCATGTCACCTACTGGAGAAGGCAATGGCACCCCACTCCAGTACTCTTGCCTGGAAAATCCCATGGACGGGGGAGCCTGGAAGGCTGCAGTCCACGGGATCGCTGAGGGTCGGACATGACTGAGCGACTTCACTTTCACTTTTCACTTTCATGCATTGGAGAAGGAAATGGCAACCCACTCCAGTGTTCTTGCCCGGAGAATCCCAGGAACAGGGGAGCCTGGTGGGCTGCCGTCTATGGGGTCGCACAGAGTTGGACACGACTGAAGTGACTTAGCAGCAGCAGCATGTCACCTACAATTGAAAAGTAGCCAGTGTTGCCTGATGTTAATTATATTGGGAATAATAAACCCACTTGTAAAAATACTAGTGCAAAGTACTCATAAGAATTTACCAAGCCAGTGTAAAATTGATTAAACTTGCCAAAGGGCAGCCTCAGTTAGAGGCTGTGCATAAGTTACAGGGGTGTACAAGAAAACACATTGAATGTAAGAAGAAAATATTAGAAAATATTTAAATTTTATAGCATTTTACAATTTTCCTACTTTTATATTTTTTATAATGCACACATTAAGGTATTATGACTCCACAAGTACATAATTTATGAAGCTATACATGTTGGGAGTTGGTGATGGATAGGGAGGGCTGGCATGCTGCGATTCATGGGGTTGCAAAGAGTCGGACACGACTGAGCGACTAAACTGAACTGAACTGATACATGTTTAGGTATTGAAGTGTGTTTTGGAAAGATTTTGCTAATAGGATGTGAGAACTACTTCCTATGTTTTTCACAGCAAAAAAGTTCATTATTTTATTTTTTCAATAGTTCAAATAAATACAGATCCAAAGAGAGAGGCATAGGAGACAGAATGAAGATTTTGCTACCTAGAGGTCCTAAGTTCAAATCTCAACTGATCACTTACCACTGTGGTCACCTAGGACAAGATTACATCTCTGAACATCAATGTCCTCATCTGTAAAAAAAGGATAATAGCCCCCATTGTTTTAAATGAGGTAATTTGTTTAAAGTGCATAGTAGATTGCTTGGCACAATAGGTAGTACCTATTATCGTTTGTGAAATCGTTTATTCAAGTTGTCATCCTATTTGTCACATTTTTACATGTGTTAATGGAACATGGTTACATTAAAAACATAAATAATGTTTTGTCCCTTGGGCTAGAGAGAGATAAAGGCTTTCTTGTCCTTTTCAACTCAAACCATAAAGTGTACACCCTGCACTTATTAATTTATGCAAGAGCCCTTGATTCTTGTCTTCATGGGCTCAGCTCTGCTCAGCCATAACTGGATTAATGCATGTCCACGTCCACATTACAAGATTCATTAAGAAAAGAAAAGTCAGCTCACACTATGTGGTTAAGGATAATGGAAATTTGCTTATTAGAAGTTTTCCAGAGAGAAAATTTCTTAATTACTTGCTTTCGATTAAAATGAAGGTAAACAGAAGCAATTCTGAAGTTAACCTTGTGATCATGTTTTCCTGAACATAGTGTGGAAGTCTGACAATTAGGAAGCAATTTCCTGAAGTTCTGTTACATTTGTCTGAGTCTCAGACAGCTTGCAATCAAACAAATAAACAGGAGAGTCACTTCACATACTTTTTGAAAGAGGGTGATATGAAAGTATAGAGTTTACCAAGAAAAAATTTGCATCAGATCAACCTAATTCTTTTAAAGGAGAAACTAGACCAGTTAGTCAAGGGACTGCCTTAGACACAATGTATCTGATTTCCAAAAAGCATTTGCAGGGTATATTGTGACAAATCAGTAGCCAACATGGGATGTATGGTCCTGACCACATGGTGGTTAGGTATGTAGGACTGTAACCCAGTGTATACAGGACAGGGAGTAATTAGGCAGTAATGCCTTGAGTGATTGTTTAGAGGGAGATGGTTAATGACGTAACATTTTTGCACAATAAGGGAATTCATTTTTAGTTTGGACTATAATAAGAAAGTGATTCTTCTGATATTAATATTTAAAATGTCCTCAATTACAACAGGTTTCAGAAAACCCTGGTTGTTTCAGAAACAATGCACACATACAGTGTAGACAAAAAGAGTTCCAAAGCTATGTTGTCATACAACCATTTTATTTCCAGAGAAAGCAGAGGATCAGTTTCTCTCATAGGAATCAATTGCTAAAAAAAATAATTACCACAGTCAAGGGTGTGAGCAGACTATTAACATTTTTCTAATTAGTGAGGAAGATCTTTAAGAGTGGTGTGCTGGTGAGTGTTTAACAATGTATGCATTATAGATACCACAGAAGTAAATAATCACAAGGCCACTGTTGTCAGTCAGTCAGTCAGTTCAGTCGCTCAGTCGTGTCCGACTCTTTGTGACCCCATGAATTGCAGCACGCCAGGCCTCCCTGTCCATCACCAACTCCCGGAGTTCACTCAGACTCACGTCCATCGAGTCAGTGATGCCATCCAGCCATCTCATCCTTTGTCGTCCCCTTTTCCTCCTGCCCCCAATCCCCCCAGCATCAGAGTCTTGTCCAATGAGTCAACGCTTCGCATGAGGTGGCCAAAGTACTGGAGTTTCAGCTTTAGCATCATTCCTTCCAAAGAAATCCCAGGGCTCATCTCCTTCAGAATGGACTAGTTGGATCTCCTTGCAGTCCAAGGGACTCTCAAGAGTCTTCTCCAACACCACAGTTCAAAAGCTTCAATTCTTCGGCGCTCAGCTTTCTTCACAGTCCAACTCTCACATCCATACATGACCACTGGAAAAACCATAGCCTTGACTAGACGGACCTTTGTTGGCAAAGCAATGTCTCTGCTTTTGAATATGCTATCTAGGTTGGTCATAACTTTCCTTCCAAGGAGTAAGCGTCTTTTAATTTCATGGCTGCAGTCACCATCTGTAGTGATTTTGGAGCCCAAAAAAATAAAGTCTGACACTGTTTCCACTGTTTCCCCATCTATTTCCCATGAAGTGATGGGACCGGATGCCATGATCTTCGTTTTCTGAATGTTGAGCTTTAAGCCAACTTTTTCACTCTCCTCTTTCACTTTCATCAAGAGGCTTTTGAGTTCCTCTTCACTTTCTGCCATAAGGGTGGTGTCATCTGCATATCTGCTGTTATTGATATTTCT
>NW_011494954.1:6431689-6468722 GCF_000754665.1 Bison bison bison | reverse complement strand
TTTTCCATGATCCAGCGGATGTTGGCAATTTGATCTCTGGTTCCTCTGCCTTTTCTAAAACCAGCTTGAACATCAGGAAGTTCATGTTTCACATATTGCTGAAGCCTGGTTGTTGACCTCACTGTTTCAGTCACTAACAAATATTCACTTTTATAGTTAATAGTAAAATGTAGTAAAACTGGGAAGTGACATTTTAAGCATTTATTGCCTTTTCCAAAAACTTTTTTGTGAAACTTTAAAAACTTTTAATTTTGAAATAATTTTAGATGGGTAGGAGAGTTGTAAGATAGTATAGAAAGTCCTCACATACCCTTCACTCATCTCCTAATGTTAACATGTTTTAGAACCATTGTACATTTATCAAAACTAAGGAATGAATGTTGATAAAACTCAGGCTTTATTTGGTTTTCACCAGTTTTCCCACTAATGTTCTTCTTCTGTCCAGGATCCTATTCAAGGTACTTTGCTGCATTGATTTGTCATGTTTCCTTAGTTTCTTCTGGTCTATCACAGTTTCTTAGGCTTTCCTTGTTTTTCTATGACAATTTCAATATAATTTACTTGAAGTGAAGTGAAGTTGCTCAGTTGTGTCCGACTCTTTGCGACCCCATGGACTGTAGCCTACCAGGTTCCACCATCCGTGGGATTTTCCAGGCAAGAATTGTCAGTTAATTTTTGAGTCAGTTACTCATGGGCTCGTAACTTATTGGTGCACAATGCCAAAGAGTGTGGTTTAACGGATCAATGTCATGTGGACAGAGGTTTCTAGGGACATAACCACAAGGATTTGTCATTGGTCTTTGCTCTTCAACAGTCTTAATGATGCCTTGGAAAAGACTGTTGCTGCCATGCAAGTAATGGCTTCCCTGGTGGCTCAGTCAGTAAAGAATCCACCATGCAAATCATATTGGCATGTGATACAGATGTGGGAATGTAACAAGTATGTTGGATTATAGTATAGAACCACAGAGATTACAACATAATAGACAAATTTAACAGCATAAAATTTTATAGGGATAAATGTATTTTATAACATAAATGTAACCAACATTTATGTACCAAAACCACTTCCGTAAATGTGCCTAGGGAGACATGATTTAACAGAAGTTCATGCTAAACATGTGCTTAGGGCTTGGGCTTTGTGGACAGTGTGGGAGCCTCAGGGCCCAGCAGGAAGTGACTTGGAGGCTTCGCTTCATTTCAGGGGCATGATCTCTCCTGAATGTGAGGAAAATGTGAATATTTTCAGGGACATGTCCATCCAAAAATCACATAATTTGTCTCAAATGTGTCATGATAAGTGTGATGTAATTTTCAAGGAAGACTGTCCAGAATCACAAATAGCCTCTGCCCAGCGAAGGCAGTGTGAAAAGGGACCTGGAAAGGTGAGGTCAAGCAGAAGTGCCTCAGCTCATGATCATGTAGCCAAAGAGGCCTTGCGTAAGGTTCCATGGCCAAGGGCAAGGGTGTGCCCGCAGGCTTAAAATGTAGTCTCTCAGTAAGAGCATGAGTGACTGCAAGTGGTGAGCCAGTGCTGTGATTTGATTGACAGAGCTTATTCTCTTGCTCTGCGTCTGTAGAAATACAGTGTCTAGCTCAAATGAGCTAATAGATTCACTCATGTTTACTTCGTTCAGTCATATCAGGAGTATTATGGTCAGTTCTGGACATCAGAACTCTGAGTATTTTAAAGGAAGGTAGCCTGAGTGGTCAGAGAACGCTAACCAATGCTGGAGAAGGAACATGAGAGAAACTGGGGGATGCTTAGCCTGCTGAAGAGAAGATGTAGGAGAGTGAAGATTACTGTTTCCCAATATTTGAAAAGCTCGCTCATGCAGAAGCACAATTAGACTTGGACAAATGGCTGCGCACGAGAGAAGGACAAATTTTAGCTCAACAAACAGAAGAGCTTTTAATTATTAGTGCTCTCTAAAAAGGGAGTAAGCTACCTCAGGCAGAAGTATTTAAGTAGAAGCAAAATAAACACTTGGTAGAAATGTTGTCTAGAAGGTTGTCTATTCTGCTATAACAGTTGTGTGTTTCTAAGTGTGACTTAGTTCGTATTCTGTTGGCCACTAGCATAATGCTATCAGTATGAAGTGGGATGTTGTGTTGGATCGTTAATGGTTCCCATCAGCCCTTTGATGTTTTGCACCATCAAGCAGTGGTGCCAGAGTGCCCTCTCACTGCTGACCATGGCGTTTCAGCCACGGAGGGGTGCAGTGCAGTGTGAGTGTGACCACACTCCACACTGTGTATTCCAGTTTAGGAGTACGTGTGTGCTGTCCCCAGTCTTTGTGATTTTCTCCATCAAACATCATCTTTTTTAAGGTTAAGTATTGCTTACTCCTTGTAAGGCAAGTTATGACCAACCTAGACAGCATATTAAAAAGCAGAGACATTATTTTGCCAACGAAGGTCCGTCTAGTCAAGGCTATGGTTTTTCCTGTGGTCATCTATGGATGTGAGAGTTGGACTGTCAAGAAAGCTGAGCGCCGAAGAATTGATGCTTTTGAACTGTGGTGTTGGAGAAGACTCTTGAGAGTCCCTTGGACTTCAAGGAGATCCAACCAGTCCATCGTAAAGGAGATCAGTCCTGGGTATTCATTGGAAGGACTGATGTTGAAGCTGAAACTCCAATACTTTGGCCACCTCATGTGAAGAGCTGACTCATTTGAAAAGACCCTGATGCTGGGGAATATTGAGGGCAGGAGGAGAAAGGGACAACAGAGGATGAGATGGTTGGATGGCATCACTGACTTAATGGACATGGGTTTGGGTGGACTCTGGGAGTTGGTGATGGACTGGGAGGCCTGGCATGCTGCAGTTCATGGGGTCACAAAGAGTTGGACATGACTGAGCGACTGAACTGAACTGATTGTATACTACACATATCTTTTCTGAAGATGTAACATTTTAAAAACGATGTTAGTGTTTTTCTGTTACTTTTTTGTTGTTACTACTTTTGTTAATGGTTATAAAGTTCTGCCTCTGTATCTATTTTGCCCATAAGCACCAGAATTTTTAGGGTGTTATTTGGAAGAATAAATGGTGATAGGACAGAATTGTTTCTGTTCAGTTTAGATTTACAGCAATTTTTCTCAATCCTGACTGTACATGTCAACTTGTGCTTGTGTTCAATTGCTCAGTCATGTCCGACTCTTTGTGACCCCATGGACTCCCCACCAGGTTCCTCTGTCCATGGAATTTCCCAGGCAAGAATACTGCAGTGGGTTGCCATATCCTTCTCCAGGGATCTTTACTACCCAGGTATTGAACCCTTATCTCCTGCATTGGCAGGCAGATTCCAAGTGAGCCACTTGGAAAGTCTTCCTAATCAACTAGGGAGCCTTAAAAATTCTAAATTCATAGGGCCTACCTCAAGATCTCCTAGGGGCAGAACCTGTAATATTGTGTTTTTAACAAGTTCATTGCAGTCAGCCTGGAACCAGATAAGAAGCTTTGGTTTGTAATCACTAGCTGGATAACTCTTAGCTCTGTAATTCTGCCCTCACCCCCACCTTCCCTGCCATCTATTAAGACAAGACAAATGCTATCCTTGAAATAGTGAAGTAGCAAAATAAACATTTCAATGTGGACACGGACATCTGCCAGCATGGCAGTGAACTTCAGGTGTGCATGTTAGAACCATGGGAATTTTGCAAGATAAGCATCCCTGGTTGAAATAACCTTCAAATCACAACATTTTTCATACCACTAAAGTTCAGCTCTCAAGAAGATTGTCCTTATTAGGTTATTTTGAAGGTGAGCTTATCTTTCAGCCAGGCAGTCAAGAGTTTGAACAGATTAGCATCATTATGAGATCAGAATCAGATGTCAATTTATGACCATTGTCATCCCAGTGAATTCCCCATTGACTTGGGACATTTTGACATAAATGAACATTTTCACTTGTGAGCGGTGTTGTTAGAATAGGAAGGGTGGAGCAGGTAAGTATGGAGGTTTGTTAGCTGTGCAGCTGGTCATTCACTTGGGAGTTGCTCAAATCAATTTTATGGCCACTAATCTCAATATTGCAATTATAAAATTTACTTCAAAGGCCGTATGTATGGTATCTGCTCCCCATTTCGAGCTTGTCTCTCCCCCTCCGTCAATATAATTCCACGGTGACTGCTTACCGGTTTTAAGCAGGCAAATCTTGAACTTTACATATCAAATAGGGATCTAACTTTCTAGAAAGTTATCTCTCATGGTAAGATGTTTTCTCAGTCTTGGATTAAGCATAAATAGGCAGCTGAGCTATGAGCCCATTGTTGTCAAATCTTGATAAGAGAGATGCCAGGAGGCTTGAAGAAGAGGAATAATAAAAACCTGATACAAAGCTGTGCTTCAGTACCCTAGCAAATTATGGGATATTTATAACCCATCTGAGTTGTCTGAAGTGCAAGCGGGCGTATTGTGGCAGTACAGAGATTGCACCCTCCCTTGCGTACTTCAGCTGTTTGGCAAAACAGATTTAAAGCAAGAACCTTCACTCACAAATCAAAGGTGGAAAAGAATTCATTTAACAAAAAATCTCGTTTTCTTGAAATGACTAAGCCCTTTCAGCAACTGCGCTCCATGGCCATTGAAGTAGAATCATTTTAGAATGGCAAGTGACACGTTTTGCAGTCAGGAGCCTACACTTAGCAGCTGTAGGCCTTGGAGTCATCACTACTTGCCCTGGTTTCTTGCATTTGTCTTTACAACAGTCAAACCAGAACAGCCTTTCTTCAGTCTTGTTCTAGAACAATGAGTGTACAAAATCATACCTTACAATGTCAGAGGGCTAAAGATGTAGCCAGCTAATTCAAAATAATGGTAATAAGAAGAAAGGAGTGAAAACAAGCCCCCAGTAGAAACCGGAATCCCTGCTACCCTCCACCCTAAGCAAGAACATGAGGTAAATGCAAAATTTTTTACTGAGTCCCAAATTCTCTTAAATGAGCAAGACTGAATCAAAACTTTTAATAGTCTCCAGGTTACTTTAAAGTTTTTTAAATATATTTTATTTTTTAAAGTTCTTATTTGGTTATTTATTTTTGGCTACGTTGGGTCTTCGTTGCTGCACTCAGGCTTCCTCTAGTTGTAGTCCAGGGCTTCTCACTGTGGTCCCTTCTCTTGTTGCAGAGCTTGGGCTCCAGGGTGCACGGGCTTCAGTAATTGCAGTGCACGGGCTTAGCTGCTCTGCAGCCTGTGGGTCTTCCTGGACCAGGGCCTGAACCTGTGTTGCCTGCATTGGCAGGTGGATTCTTAACCACTACACAGCACCAAGGAAGTCCTTATTTTATTTTTTTAATTGAAGTATAGTTAATTTACAATTTTGCCTTAGTTTCAAGTGTACAACAAAGTGATTCAATTATATATATATATTCTTTTTCAGATTCTTTTCCATTATAAATTATTACAAGGTATTGAGTATAGTTACCTTTGCTATACAGTAGGTCCTTGTTGTTTACTGTTTTGTATATAGTAGTGTGTGCATGTTAATCCCAAACTCTGAATTTATCTCCCCACTTCTGCCCCTACTATTCCCTTTGTTAAGCATAAATGTGTTTTCTGTATGTGAGTCTGCTTGTTTTTTTAAATAAGTTCTTTTGTATCATTTTTTTATTTTTAATTTTTTAAAATGTTTAACTTTATTATTAAAAAATAATTTGAAAAATATAAGAGCATCTCATTTCAAAACTACAAAGTGTGAGGAATAGATAGAAAAAATGAATTAATCAGAAACATATAAGAGATTCTATAGACTCTTCTATGTATCGTATTTTTAGATTTCACAAATAAGTTACATCATATGATATTTGTCTTTCTCTAACTTACTTCACTTTAATATGATAATCTCTAGGTCCAGCCTGTTGCTGCAAATTGCATTATTTCACTCTTTTCTATGGCTGAGTAATAGTCCACTGGATATATATACCACATCTTCTTTATCCACTCATCTGTTTATGGACATTTAGGTTGTCTAGGCTACTTCTTTGTTTCTCTGGCCATGATGAGGGTCTTGCAGGATCTTACTTCCCTGACCAGGGATTGAACTGGGGCCACTGTCGTGAAAGTGGAAGTCCTGACTATTGGACTACCAGGAAATTCCCTAGACTACTTCTTGAAAGAGGAGCAGTCAAAAGAATGACTTTACAAAAAAGTAACTGGAAATATAAGCAAGAAATAAGAGAAGAGGAAGAACTGAGAAGAGAAAAAAGAGGAGAGAGAGAGAGAGGAAAGTATTTGCTGTGCTGGGTATGGCAACATCTTAGAAACATCACTAGGAAATGACTGTTTCTTTTCCAGGAAGTTAAATTAAATATCAAAACATTTGGTTTTTCCATTTCTATTTTATTGTAAACTCCTCTATTGTGATTCATTTTCTTTCAGAGTACTGTCCCACACCTAGCACATGGTGGCTGCTCCATTAATTGTGAAAGGGGGAGGGGGTGGCAGGTTAATATTTACTTTTTTATTTTAAAATTTATTTTATTTTATTTTTGAATAAATATTTTATTACAGACTGAATTGTATCCCCCACCCCCCACCAAATCCATATGTTGAAGAAAGGTCTTCCACCTTCTTCAACATTGAATTATACCCTCAAATATGACTATGGATAGGCCTTTAAGGAAATAGTTAAGGTTATTAAGATGGGGCCCTAATCCGTTAGGACTGATGTCCTTGTAAGAAGCAAAGGAGGTAGGGAAGTGCATTCAGACCGAGAAAAGACAACAGGATGACACAGCTAGAAGGCAGCTGTCTACAAGGCAGAAAGGGATATCATCAGAAACCAATCCTGCAAGCGCTTTGATATTGGACTTCCAGCATCTAGAACTGTGAGGAAATAAATTTCTGTTGTTTCAGCCACCCAGTCTGTAGTATTCTGTATGGCAGCCCAAAGACACTACTACAATATGGTTCGAAGATTAAAAGGTGAAATGAAAAGTCTTCCTCCTACTCTTGCCTCTTCCCCAAATACCCTTCCCTGCCTTAAAACAGCAGGAAGAATATTACTGAACAATTTTCTTACTGACTCATCACTAATGGGTCTATTAGTAATACAGTGGGCACTAATGGGTTGTGGGTAGTGATGTCCTTATGACATCACAAGTTATACAGGGCTTTGAACACTTCTTTTATCCTCACCTTGTGCTAACTTTCAATATTTTTTTATTTTTTAAGAAAGATTGAGAAACAATTTCTTTGACTGGTTACCAGCAGTGATTGGAACAGTTTATGTACTCATCACTAGTATCTGCTCCACTGATGGCTGATTACCAGTTCTGTTAACATTGTTTATAAAATAGGAGTTGTTAAGAGCTAAACAAGAGCTGAGCCTTTTTGTATAAGGAAAGCACATAGACTTTGATCTTTCTTTTACCTTTTCAGAAGTGCTTTAAATTTGTTGTCTAGTTTCTGGCTATGTTCTGGTAGTTGGGGTTGCTAGAGAAGTAATTTCCAGTTAGCATTTTGTATTCATAAATGACCTTCTGCCTCTATGATTTCAGTCTAAAATTAATGGCTTTGCCAGGAGCTAACATTGCTTTGCTTGAGAGCTTAGTTATGGGCTTCCCAGTGCTTGCCTGTGAGAGTTTCAAAAACTCCACCTCTTCTCAACTTATAAATTCCTTATTATCCCCAGTTGATGTAAGAGTTGTTACAGAAAACTAGTTAGAGAAGTATATTAAAAATGAAACAAGGAGCCCCTTTACTTAGGTAAAAGCTTTCCCACTAGACATGCATGTGATGTACTCTGAAAATGCTCACTGTGGGTGGTGCTCAGGTTGATGGCAAGACTTTGAAAGTTCCTCTGACCTGCTGCCCACCAAGCATCATCACTATCACAGATTAAAACAAGAAAAAGAAAAATTGCTCTTTAATACTCTGTCCTAGTACAGGAAGGGAACAGATCCTTTCTTGCTTCTTAGGTTAGACTTAACTATACAGTAAAATATGACTAGTTCTTCATTCTTAGTCCATTTAGGAGAAACAGCCATGCCTGCATGTACCTTTAGTTCTTGAGACACATGAGTCTGGAGTCTGATGAACCTGAGTTCAAATCTTGATTCCAGCACTCACTGGCCAAATGACAATATTTGAGTTTCTTCATGTCTCCAAGTCTCATTTTCCTTTAATGTAAAATGGAAATATTATTAATGGCTACCTCATAGGATTGATATGAGAGTTAAGTGAGATGGTGGATGGGCAGAGGTTTCTACTGGGCCTTGCAGTGTAGAAGCACTCAATAGTTGTGTTTCATCAACCCCTCAGTATGACCAACCTAGATAGCACATTAAAAAGCAGAGACATTACTTTGCCAACAAAGGTCCATCAAGCCAAAGCTATGGTTTTTCCAGTGGTCATGTATGGATGTGAGACTTGGACCATAAAGAAAGCTGAACACCAAAGAACTGAT
This sequence comes from Bison bison bison, assembly GCF_000754665.1. NCBI lineage: Eukaryota > Metazoa > Chordata > Mammalia > Artiodactyla > Bovidae > Bison > Bison bison. The sequence goes on along the minus strand of NW_011494954.1, from coordinate 6,460,312 downwards.
GCTTTTGAACTGTGGTGTTGGAGAAGACTCTTGAGAGTTCCTTGGACTTCAAGGAGATCCAACCGGTCCATCCTAAAGGAGATCAGTCCTGGGTGTTCATTGGAAGGGCTGATGTTGATGCTGAAGCTCCAATACTTTGGCCACCTGATGCGAAGAACTGACTCATTGGAAAAGACCCTGATCCTGGGAAAGACTGAAGGCAGGAGGAGAAGGGGACGACAGAGGATGAGATGGTTGGATGGCATCACCAACTCGATGGACATGAGTTTAAGAAAGCTCCAGGAGGTGGTGATGAAAAACGATAGCTGACGTACTGCAGTCCATGGGGTCACAAAGAGTCAGACATGACTGAGCAACTGAACTGAACCCCTCAGTGTCTGTGTCCAGCATGGATTCACCAGAGGTAAGCAATCCTTTGGCGCACAGACCAATTTAGGATGTATTGAATATTTATGAGCCACTTTAAAAATGGAAACTTAAGTTATATTTAAGTCCTCTGGGAAGAATATATATCCATACAAATTAAATTACCTACTTTGTTTAATAGAAGAGTGATGATAAGAAAATGGCACTACTTATCCGCAGAAATTCTGTTATCATGGTACCACTCTCTAATCTTTCATCCTCAAATTAGCTCATGAGCCAAAAGGTTCCCTTAGATCTTGGAACTCTGGAACAATGCTAATAGTTGATATATAATTTGACTAACTTGAATGACCCATTTTTTTTTGTCATCATCAATAAATCAATAAGTAGGACATGAAACCATACTGTATATATTTAATATTGTTGTTTCAAGTCTCATCCTCTTCTCAAAACACAAAGCATTTTATTTAACAAAATCTGTATCCTTTTTATTAAAAGAGTCTACAAGAAATGTCTTTAAAATGGTGGTCTAAGACCAGAATCACAAAAGGTTGTTAAAATGCAAATTTTTGAGGCAGGGTTGGTCCTGGGAATATGCAATATGAAGGTTCCAAATAATGCTAACGTTAGAGAATTGTTGCCCTAAAACACACAGAGGTTGGCATTTCAAGGCTCCCTCTTGAATTTTCTTTCTTTCTTTCTTTTTTTTTTTTTTTTGGCAATCAGTACAGAAGAGCCTGGTGGGCTACAGTCCATAGAGTCACAAAGAGTTGGACATGACTGAAGTGACTTAGCATAGCACGCACAATGTTAAGTTAGAACAGTCAATTCAAACTCCAGGCCCCACCTGCTTCCGCTTTCAAAGTGGGATTGAATATATGAAATAAGGTTTAGATCCTTCTGATGTTTCTCTAGGAACCACTGTTTTGGAAATTCTGATTGGATCAAAGTATTTGTGATTGTTAACTTGTCCTTCTGACTATAAGGCAAATATCTTTCTTTTGTTAATTCCTTCTTTCAAAAATAGATTACAGTAAGTTTTATCCTATCATGACCGTAAGACACATCTCAAGCTTTTATCTGATGGAGTACATAGCACTCTGAACAATAATGAAACATTTGGAACTTTCAAGAACAATCTAGAAATTTCAGTTTTGCAAAAGTTTCTTAATGCTCTAGGATGTGGATAAACATATCCTTTTCTCTAGGCTGAGTTAAACCAGATAACTCTCCTAAAGCACTAATCCAGATAAGTAATTTATGCCCTGTCTCATTTTCAAAATCAGAGCTTTGGAGAGGCACATTCTACTTTTCCTCAGTAAAGTCATCCTTTCCCACCTGATGGAGGAAGCCATCCTCCTTGGCTATCACCTCATTTGGTTCACTTATTTTTTAAGTTAAATGATTTGGCTTCTCTGTAACTGGGAGGGGCTCAATTATATTAAAAACTTCACCGGCTTCTTATTGAGTATTTTCAGCAATGACATACATTAGGACAAAGAATACTTCTCTGAAGGGCCTCAAGAAGGTAGATCTCTTTTTGAATCACCTAGGGCTCAAGACTCAACTTCTCAGCAAGGATAGGTGTCCTTCCTATAAGTGGAAAAGTCAATATTCAGCAAATGTTCACTGCGTTAGAGTCCTAGGTCTCAGGGAACAAGAATGAATAAGGCTTAGGACTTTGCTTGAAGTCATGAGTGGGAGACAACTCTTGTTTTAGTGGCTGTAATACAACATAATAAGGGCCCTCCTAGTAGGTGTTGAACCAGGAGTCATGGGAAAAACACGCAGGAAATGGTTAGTCTGCCTGGGAGGTGAGGATGTGGTAGAGGCTCAGAGCAAATGTAACACAGGAGATGACAGCTGCATTTGGTTGCAGATGCGTTCCCATGATTGAAAGCATCTTTTTTGTTTCATATTGTGGGATGAGGGGGAAGGTGTGGTAGGGAGAGAGGTCTACCTGTTCATCTTCCATCTTTGGTGAAGTATTTGACTTCTGGGAGTTAAAAGTTGGCATTTCTGAAGTGACACTTAAGATTAGTCATATGGTTTTCATTTGACAATAATTTGAGACATCAAATGATCTCTTTTACACTTTGGTTACATGATAACTCGATAGCTACTGTAAAATGGGTAAACCACTTGCCAAATTTTGAAAAGCAGACCATCAATCCAAAGGGAGTGACATTGAATTTATACACAACAAAGAATTGCAAATGCAATTTCAGCACCAGCTTCTTCATCTAAGCAATTTGCCAGACCCTTTGCATAAATCAATAGTTAAGATTATTTTTAAAGTTCTCCAATGATTTAATGATGCCACTTTTCCTGTTATTGATTATACATAGACATTGGTAATCTGCACAGAGTCTAATCAATTTGTCCAGTTTATATGCTGAGACCCCTAGAGAAACCCAGGAATTTTCAGAGAAGGGTTATTTCGTTCACTTTCTCTCTCATGTCACCAGGTAATTCCTCATGAACTCCATAAGGAGGTAATCTATGTGCCCTATCAGGTCTTTTATCTATTGTATCTTGTGACAAAATAATTCTACTGGTTTTGCTCTGAATCATTTTCTGTGAACTCACTTAACACAGACATAATTCTTTCCCCTTCGGACTGAGAAATGCCCTAAAACTTGCTTAATCACTCCAGGCTGCTATTACCTTCAGGACAGCACCAGTGTATATGTAACTCTTGCCTTCATGAATTCTGGTTTATCACAGTGGGTATGCAGCAATAACCACCTTTCATGGGGTGGCCTGCAATTACCGTGTTTAATGTATGCCATTTACTTTGATCTTGCTCTTCACGGATGGTGTTGAAACCACAGTGCAAGGGCAGTACCCCAAGGTTACTAACCAAGTGGGCAGGAAGATTGGGGCTTTAACTAGCCTTTGGTTTCTGAAACCTATTTTGATAAAACTCATAAAATAATTCTTTGGTTTCACTAAGTCCCTCATCTATTTATATTGACCACTTTACATTAATTCAGTTTATTAATTAAACTTTTGTGATGGCTAGTGATAAAAACCCAACTCAAACTAGTGTAGTCAAAAATGGGAACCTCTTGGGGTTCAGTTGCCTGTGGGAGGAAGCAGTGTTGCATCTGAGCCCAGACATAGTGGAGTCAGGGATTCCTGCTCTGCATTGCCTCCCTTTCTCTTCATCTCTTTTTCCCTGCACATCAGATTAAAAAATGCTTGTAAGAATATGGAGAGAGCTTCCCTGATGGCTCAGCTGGTAAAGAATCTGCTTGCAATGCAGGAGACCTGGATTCAATCCCTGGGTTGGGAAGATCCCCTGGAGAAGGAAATGGCAACCCACTCCAGTATTCTTGCCAATAGAATCCTGTGGACAGAAGAGCCTGGTGAGCTGCCATCTATGGGGTCCCACAGAGTTGGGCATAACTGAGGCTACTTAGCAGCAGCAACCCACTCCAGTATTCTGGCCTGGAGGATTCCATGGACTGTATAGTCCATGGGGTCAAAAAGAGTCACCCTGCTTCCTCCCAAAGGCAATTGAACCCCAAGAGGTTCCCATTTTTGACTACATTAGTTTGAGTTGGGTTTTTTATCACTGGCCATCACAAAAGTTTAACTAATAAACTTAATTAATTTAAAGTGGTCAATATAAATAGGTAAGGGACTTAGTGAAACCAAAGAATTATTTTATGAGTTTTATCAAAATAGGTTTTGGAAACCAAAGGCTAGTTAAAATACCAAATCTTCCTACCCAATTGTATATTGTCACCCTGCTTATTTAACTTCTATGCAGAGTACATGATGAGAAACGCTGGGCTAGATGAAGCCACAAGCTGGAGTCAAGATTGCCGGGAGAAATATCAATAACCTCAGATATGCAGAGGATACCACCCTTATGGCAGAAAATGAAGAAGAACTAAAGAGCATCTTGATGAAAGTAAAAGAAGAGAGTGAAAAAGTTGGCTTAAAGCTCAACATTCAGAAAACTAAGATCATGGCATCCAGTCCCATCACTTCATGACAAATAGATGGGGAAACAGTGGAAACAGTTGCAAAGTTCACTTTGAGGGGGCTCCAAAATCACTGCAGATGGTGACTGCCGCCATGAAATTAAAAGATGCTTACTCCTTGGGAGAAAAGTTATGACCAACCTAGAGAGCATACTAAAAAGCAGAGATATTACTTTGCCAACAAAGGTCCATCTAGTCAAAGCTACGGTTTTTCCAGTAGTCATGTATGGATGTGAGAGTTGGACTATAAAGAAAGCTGAGCGCCAAAGAATTGATGCTTTTTAACTGTGGTGTTGGAGAAGACTCTTGAGAGTCCCTTGGACTGCAAGGAGATCCAACCAGTCCATCCTAAAGTAAGTCAGTCCTGAATATTCATTGGAAGAGCTGATGTTGAAGCTGAAACTCCAATACTTTGGCCACCTGATGCGAAGAGCTGACTCATTGGAAAAGACCCTGATGCTGGGAAAGATTGAAGGCAGGAGGAGAAGGGGACAACAGAGGATGAGATGGTTGGATGGCATCACCAGCTCAATGGACATGAGTTTGAGCAAACTCCGGGAGTTGGTGATGGACAGGGAGGCCTGGAGTGCTGCAGTCCATGCGGTCACAAAGAGCTGGACACAACTGAGCAACTGAACTGAACTGAAGAATATGGAGACAAGGAACCCCTTGAACACTGTTAGTGTGAATGTAAACTGGTACAGTCATAATGGAAAGTAGTAGGAAGTTTCCTCAAGAAATTAAAAATAGTACTATATGATCCAGGCTTCCCAAGTGGCTCAGATGATAAAGTGTCTGCCTGCAATGCAGGAGACTCAAGTTCGATCCCTGGGTTGGGAAGATCCCCTGGAGAAGGAAATGGCAACCCACTCCAGTACTCTTGCCTGGAAAATTCCATGGATGGAGGAGACTGGTAGGCTACAGTCCATGGGGTCGCAAAGAGTGGGACACAACTGAGCAATTTCACTCTCACTTTTAACTATATGATCCAGCCATCCAACTATCAGGTTTATATCCATAGGGAATGAGAACGTTATCTTAAAGGGATATCTTCACTCCCGTGTTTATTGCAGCATTATTTACAGTAACCAAGGTATGGAAACAACCTAAGTGTCCATCAAAGAATAAATAAATCAATAAAATATAATGTATATATGTAAATTTACATGTATACATATGGGCCTTCCCAGGTGGCTCAGTGGAAAACAATCCACCACCAATGCAGGAGACACAGGAGACTTAGGTTTGATCCCTGAGTCAGGAAGATCCCCTGGAGTTGGAAATGGCAACCCATTCCAGTATCCTTGCCTGGAAAACCCCATAAACAGAGGAGCCTGGTAGGCTACAGTCCATGGGGTCACAAAGAGTCAGACACGACTGAGGGACTGAGCATGCATGCACATGTATATGTAATGTTCAGCATTATAAAAAAGATATCCCATAATTTGTAGTAACATGCATGAACCCAGAGGGCATTATGCTTAAGTAAAATAAGCCAACAAAGAAAGACAAGTACTGCATGGTATCACTTACATGTGGAACCTAAAACAAAAAAGAAAAAAGGAAGTCAAGCTCAGAGAGTATATGAGCATTATCAGAAGCTGCAGGATGAGGGAAACACGTAGAGGTTTGTGAAAAGTTAAAAGCGTTCTATGTTGAATAAGATCTGGGGGTCTACTATATTGCCATTGCCTTCTCCTGAATATGTAACATACCAACTATAAATGAAAACACTGTATTGTATAACTGAAATTTGCTGAGAGAGTAGAACTTAAATGATCTCACCAAAAAGAATAAATATGTGAGATAATGGATGTGTTAAGCAAATGCAAAATGACTTCCTCCTCTTGGTCAGAAACAAAGCCTCCAGCAGTATCCTTGCTTGGTTTGGGTCACATGCTTATCGTTGGACTTGGTCAACTGTGGCCAAAAGTGTGGGGTCCTACCACATGCAGCCCTCATTAGAACCCCTATATGCGTGAAGTCACGGAGAGAGAAGTTCCCAAAAAGAAGGAAGTTAGCATTCCCAGAAGGAGGGTGGCATGGCTCCCATGCTGGGAGTCCTAAGTGAGATTACTAAATAGGAAGCTTCAGCCACCTTGTCCCTTTTTAATAAGGGGATCTCCTTGTATAATTTTGACTTGCATCTTCATAAGGATAGAATGCATCTACCATGCCCCTAATTTAAATTATAATTTCTGATTTTCGTATGTCCTAACCACACTTCCTTATGCTATATCTCACCTAGCACGATGCCTAGCACCCAGGGGATGTTCAACCACTATTCTTGAAAGTATAAATGCATTTCATCCACTTTACCATCATTCCACTGCTTCACTTGCAAAATAATGCATTTGACACTATTACCCCTCTAAAAGGGAATTTCCCAGGTGGCGCAGTGGTAAAGAATCTGCCTGCAATGCGGGAGATGCGGGTTCAGTCCCTGGGTTGGGAAGATCCCCTGGAGTAGGAAATGGCAACCACTCCAGTATTCTTGCCTGGGAAATGGCATGGACAGAGGAGCCTGCTGGGCTACAGTCCACAGGATCATAAAGAATCAGACATGAATGAGTGACTGAGCACACACCCCTCTAAAATAATATGTTTATGTGGTAAGAATTCTGTGTTTTTTCCCCAAGAAAATAACAGTTGTAAATGTAGTTCTAACCCCAGCTCTGCAGCTTACTAAATGACTTCAACCTCCTGACACTGTGGATAACAAGATGTGTATTTAACAGGAATAAAAGCCAGAACAAGTCTCATAGAAAGAACTTTAATCCATCAAACAAAAGTAATTAAAAGCAATTCAAATCTTTACTGGAGATTCTTAGAAAATATGTAAGCAGATCTAATTTGTAATTCTAACCATATATACTTTCTTCATTCCTGTTGTTCTTAATTATTGAACTGTACTCCTGAATGTCCCCTATGTGTCACACATGCTTCCAGAGTGGACAAAGTTCCAATGCCATAAGAGCTTGTATATCTTCCTTGCCTCCCCTTGCACTCAACTCTCAACCTTAAACTGCCTGTCCAGTGCAGCCAGATGGGACTCTTGACTTCCATGACCTCCTCTTCCCTTTCAAGGTCTTCTTTAATTCTGTGCTTTTTAAAAAAGTTTTTTTTTTTTCCCAACAAGTATCTTGATCTTTACATGTGAAATCTAATGATTCACAGGCAGCTCTTATCCTCTCTGGGACTTGGTGGGGATGAGGATGGGCAGGGAGAAAGAACTGATCTGCAAAGGGTGGCTTTTCCTTAGTACATGGAGTAGGCTGCAAACAGTGTAATAAATTTCATTATCTTTCCTGTTTACTGCATGACATTTCAGAAAGTATTTTTCTATGGAGAGTGAAGAAAGGGAAACATGAGTTGGGGGAAGGAAGAGGAAAGGACCATAGATAATAAAAGAATGGTTGGCAGCTGAGGAAATGAGAGAGCGAAGAGATTCCAGGTAACCTCTCTGCCCCCTGCCCTCTCCTTCAGCTCCCCAGGCGCCGTGTTTGCCAGCCTTCCTCTTCCACAGGGAACTGCTGTCAGCTGCTCTCCCCACCCTCCTTTTCTCTTGCTCCTGTCTGCTGTTGACAGCACAGAATTTAGTTTTGGAAAGGTGTAGAGTGGGAGATGGAGAAGGAAATGGCAACCCACTCCAGTGTTCTTACCTGGAGAATCCAGGGACGGGGGAGCCTGGTGGGCTGTCGTCTCTGGGGTCACACAGAGTCGGACACGACTGAAGTGACTTAGCAGCAGCAGCAGCAGAGTGGGAAAACAAATGCAGAAAAATGGTTGAATGCAAAAGGAATCATAGGAGTTAGCCAGGAGAATGTCTTAAAAGTAGTATTCCATGCTTTGAGGTCATTGATATTCTTCTCTAATCTATAGGAACCTAATCTGGTAACTTCGTTTGGCTTTTCCAACCAGGCATCTCTTCTCCAAATATACCAGAAGAAAGCAAATTGACAACTTTCAAATGATCAACTTTCACATATGCTGATGAAATCTATAGGCTTCACTTCTTGAAGTCCAAGAGTATTTCTTTCTATATATATCAAAAATACTTTTGAATTCTTAAATGGAGTAAGCTTGTATTTGAAAGAAATACATGTTTAACTTGTTTTAGGGTTAAAGCAGAACTGTCTGTGAACTGCTGCTGAAGCACTGTGAGGAGACCATGCATATTTTCAAATCAACTTTGAAGAGTTCATGAAACCTGGAAGGGGTGTATTAGCACACTGCCCATAGCTGAGCCTCACAAAAGCTTATCACAGGGTTAGAAGAAATTGATGTAAACTCACATGAACATCAGAAGTTTCCTTTTATTGGGAAACTTTTTGCAGTTTGGGAAGTCTCTTATCATTTAAAGACCTGAGTTGTAGTTTAGTTAATAGGCATTTAAATCTGGCACTAGAAGTAGTTGAGATTTTACAGTTTCCCTGCCAGACCCTCATCACTAGAATTTCTGGATACCTTCTTATTATATTTTTGACAGTTGCCTCACTCAAACGGGTGCAGTCTTTTAAATTTCTGCCTAAATTGCACTGGCATCTTCAGATATATTGGCAGCATTTTAAAAGCAACTTATTTAAAAGAATATGTGAATTTGAAAAAAAAAAGCATAGTATATGCAAACTCTTGGATCAGAGTGTTTGGATATGTTCTATATATAGCATTTGGCAGATACCTAACTGTCACTCAAAAAAAAAAAAATAGCTAATGTTCAGGTTAATCTAAAATACCTAACTGAAGTCCGATTCATTTTTTCCCAAGTTGGTCTGATAACTAAATAGTTTGTATTGATGTGATGGGAGGAAGTGGAATGAAGGAAGTGTTTCCAGTCATTTAATTTCATATGTTTAAACATTTACAGTGAGCATTAGAGACTTCTTTAAGCAAATGTTGAATATCAGTCTGCCATTTAACATTACATTTAATGTCCCCTAATCAGATTGACGTTGAAAAGGACAACAGTCATTCTTAGTGGTAATCAGCTCAGGACCAAATTCATCTTTATTTTGGCCATGAATAATCAAATGCTGATGACCACCTGTGCTGATTGAAGTGGTTATCTTATTCTGTTTGGGTTGCTATAACAAAATGCCAGAGACTGGGTGGCTTATAAACAACAGAAATTTATTTCTTACAGTTCTTGAGATGAGGGAGTCCAAGATGGAGGTGCCAGCAGGTTAGATGTCTGGTGAGGGCCTGCTCTGGTTTGTACCTGGTGGCTTCTCTCGGTGCTCTTACCTGGTGGAAGGGACTAGGAGCTCTCTAGCACTTCTTTCGGAGAAGGCAATGGCACCCCACTCCAGTACTCTTGCCTGGAAAATCCCATGGACAGAGGAGCCTGGTGGGCTGCAGTCCATGGGGTCGCTAGGAGTCAGACACGACTGAGCGACTTCACTTTCACTTTTCACTTTCATGCATTGGAGAAGGAAATGGCAACCCACTCCAGTGTTCTTGCCTGAAGAATTCCAGGGACGGCGAAGCCTGGTGGGCTGCCGTCTTACGGGGTTGCACAGAGTCGGACAGGACTGAAGAGACTTAGCAGCAGCAGCATTTCTTTATTAGGACACCAATCACCTCTCAAAGAACCCCACCTCCTAATACCACCACATTGGGCATTCAGTTTTCAACCTATGAATTTTGGAGAGACATAAACATTAGACCATAACAGCTGTGGATCAGAAGTCAACAGGATTTAGGGGTTTTGAGGGAGGGTAGTTTTGGGGGAGCTTGTAAAAGTCTTTCATGGGATTAAAGCAGAGCAGGAATTCACATTCTTGGTGCTTGAAATTTATCCTTAGTGTTTACATGGGGGTTTAGGACAACTGACTCTTAACGGACGATGTTGATTGCCTAACCTGGATATTTTCTTTTTCTCCCTTTTTTATCAGAACTTTGATTTTGTTTGGGTATTTCTTCCTTCCCCATATAGTCCTGTGTTTCAAGAGTAGCTGACCCCAATCCTGGCTCTAGGGATGTGCCTGACTGGCTGACATATCAGCCTCACTCCCTTTGTTAATAATCTGGTTCAGTGATAGACATGTGGCTCAGCTGTGGACAATGAAACCAGAGGCAAAGTCTGCTGGTGAGGGTAGGAAAGGAGTTCTGAGGAGCATTCCTAAGAAAGAGTTATTAAAAAATGTTCCTCTATTTCTCTGAATGTTATTGTATCTCTATGTGATGCCTGGAACAGCTGCAGCCATTTTACAACCATCCTGAGGATAATGCAATACTGAGAAAAACACAGAGGAATCGGAAATAACGTGGGTCTTGATGACAATGATAAGCCACTGAATCAACTACCTACCTCTAGACTTCTTCCTTTGTGAGATGATAAACTTTCCTATTGTTATGCCACTGGATTTCTTTTACCACCAGCCTAACAGACCATGACTGATAAAAATATCCAAGAGGAGCCTTGGTTGGAGTCTTGGCTGATTCAGTTGCTGAAATAGCTTTTCTAGTGCCAGAACTTAAAATAACGTAGGCTCTAACTATTCTATCAAAGATGAAAGTTGTATAAGACAGCTTAGTTGGAGTCTATGCCATTTTGAGTAAGAATCAAAGCTAGTCTCTGTGATCCGAGGTGATCCAACAAAGTTCATTGTCAATTAAATAGGGCTACAAGCACCTCTATTTCTCAGGAGTACTTTCAGGATAAATTAAATTATATAGTTTAAAAGTGCCTTTAGAAGAAAGATACATCATGAATTCAAATAATGATAGCCCTTTTTCACATGTCTTTATATCTACATAGGAATGAAGGCTTATAACATTTCCTCTCCTGAGCCTACAGGGTAATCATGTTTGCATGCTATTGTAATTTCAGTGGTAACAGTGAAAAAAAGACTAAGGATGTTCTACAAAAAATGTTTTTAGACACGAACTCCCCAAATCCAAATATCCACACATATGTAACACTGCTGCTGCTAAGTCACTTCAGTCGTGTCCGACTCTGTGTGACCCCATAGACGTCAGCCCACCAGGCTCTCCTGCCCCTGGGATTCTCCAGGCAAGAACACTGGAGTGGGTTGCCATTTCCTTCTCCAATGCATGAAAGTGAAAAAGTGAAAGTAAAGTCGCTCAGTCATGTCTGACCCTCAGGGACCCCATGGACTGCAGCCTACCAGGCTCCTCCATCCATGGGATTTTCCAGGCAAGAGTACTGGAGTGGGGTGCCATCGCCTTCTCCATATGTAACACATTAGTAGTGAAAAGTGGGTTGCCATGCTTTTCTCCAGGGGATCTTCCTGACCCAAGGATTGAACCTGGGTCTCCCCCATTTCAGGGAGATTCTTTATTGTCTGAGCCACCAGGGAAGCCCCACATAACAAATTAAGCATATAGAATTTCAGTGCTAGAATTCTGACACACTAGTTGAATACTCATTCTTTGATATCATATAAAAATCCATAGAATATTTCTGAAGCAAGTTTGAAGAAGTTAAAATTTAATTATTTTTAAGAGGTGAAACATGACATGCTTATGAATTGTTTAGTCACTAAGTCGTGTCCCACTCTTTTTGACCCCATGGACTATAGCCCACCAGGCTCCTCTGTCCATGCCATTTCCCAGGCAAGAATACTGGAGTGGGTTGCCATTTCCCTCTCTAGGGGATATTCCTAATCCAGGGACCAAACCCCCATCTCCTGTTTTGGCAGGTGGATTCTTTACCACTGAGCCACCAGAGAAGCCCATGCATATGGATAGAAGGATTCAAATTGAAACATGCTAAATTTTTATGAGCAGAAGAATGAATGAATATGTTGGAATATTATATAGCAGAGAAAATTAAATTAACAGAATTTACATACATTCACATAAAGAGACTACATATATATATATGTATATATATATGTATATATACATATATAACCATGAATTTACATACATTCACATAAGGAGACTACATATATATACACTATATATATATATATGTATGTATATACATATATAACCATGAACAGAAAAAGCAGGTTGTAGAATATATACAATATGATTGTATTAATACAAAGTATAGGGCCATATAAAATGAAATTATTCTTCAGGGATACATACATTTATACATTGGGCTTCCCTGGTGGCTCAGTGGTAAAGAATCCACCTACCATGCAGGAGACATGGGTTCAATCCATGAATTGAAAAGATCCCTTGGAGGAGGAAATGGCAACACACTCCAGTATTCTCGCCTGGTGAGCTACAATCCATGGGGTCACAAAAGAGTTGGATACGGCTTAGTGACTAAACAACAATATTTATACAGTAAGTATTAAAAGACTCTCATATTGATGATAATCACATCGTTTAGAATAATTGCTTCCTCTGTGTATTAGCAAAGGGAATGAGATTGGAAGGAGAGGCATTTGGTACTTCAGGCTTTAAATTATATTGGAAATATTTTATTTCTTAAGTTGAATAATGAATTCATGAGTCTTCACTCTCTAATTTTTAAAAACCTTTTTGTCTGAAATGTATAATATATTAAAAAAATAAAAATCTCAGTTTTCTGCACAATGGGAGTGCTAACAAATTTCCCAGCTTTGTGAGGATAGGATTCTCTCTTTCTGTCTAGAAGATTCTAGCTTTCCCATTCACTGTAATGTTTTCTAACTATATAGGGATGGAAGCTTCTTAGTATCTATATAAGAGAAGTAGACAAACATGCAAATTTAGTCAGATTATCTGACTGATATATCATAATGTATTATTTTTCTTTTAATACATGTCTGATCACTAGACACTATTGTAGCAGGATAGGTGATACTACTTGAATACTCGTCTCCTGGCAAGATAATTAAAATCGTCTTTATCTTTTGTTACTATCAGTGCATCATCCCATTGCATCTTGCAATAACTTCTCCTTCAGACTGTACACTGCATACCTCTCTTCCACAGCACTTATATTTATTTGTGTGATTATTTTGTCAAGGTCTGTTTTCCAGACAGGATTGCAATCTCCAAACAGTCAGTGATTATCAGTTTTGCTCACTATTATATTCCCAGAGCTTAGTAAAGTGTCTGGCTCAGAATAAATGTCCAATAAAACTGGTGGAATGGATTGAACAAAATAGAATTGCATCACTTTTTCTTTCTCACTGTAGCCTACTAACATTAAGACCTTCTCAAATTTTTCCCAAGTGATATGAGAAAATAGTTTACTATCTTCTTTTTCACCAAATCCCTCCACTTTATTTTTTAAAATACTTCATATCATTACTTGACTATTTTATTTTAGGTTTCCCCAAGCTAAAGCCTGACTTGGGTACAGATGATACCAGGAAACATAGGAAAGACTTGGGAAGGGTGAGGCATCAAAGAAGAAAAGCCAGGGAGGGAGACTGGAGCAATATCTGGACCTGAGGAGAAGGAGCCTGGAAATTTATACCTGCAACTGACTGGCTAGTCCTCATTTCTTGCTATAAACTGCATGGGAGAATTGGGAGAGATACTGGAAATTAAGCCAGTCAAGTCAGTCAGCCACTATTTCATTGCTCATATAGGTTCTGGGGACACAATGTGGCATAGAGGTTGAGATGTAGATTATAGAGTCAGTAGCCAGATGTTTTACTCTTGCCTCTTCCACTGCCTTGGGTTGTTAGATCTGGGTCTCTGACTAGGGATTTTACCCAGGCCCCCTCCATTGGGAGCATGGAGTCTTAGCCACTGGACTACCAGGGAAGTCCTGTGGTGATTCATCTGCTTTTGTTCCCAACTGGTTTAAAAAAAAAAAGAAAAAAGAAATCTTGTTTCTTTGCTTTTTCATTATTCCTGGTGGTTCAAATGGTAAAGAATCTTCTGGCAATGAAGGAGACCCAGGTTTGATCCCTAGATTGGGAAGATCCCCTGGAGAAGGAAATGGCAACCCACTCTAGCATTCTTGACTGGAGAATCCCACGGACAGAGGAGCCTGGTGAGCTACAGTCCATGAGGTCAAAGTCTTGGATAGTAGGAAATTCAGGTCTTCTGACAGGATAGTAGAGATGATCATTTAAGCTGGAAAAAATTTCAGTGGCATTCATATCTAAAGTCTTACATGTCCATGCAGAGAGTGACCCAGCTATATGAAATAGTGGGGAGCTAATGGCATTGGAGGGAGGGTTGAGAGGGATGGGTTAGAACTAGGTATTTTATGTAATGAACCTTGGATTTACATGGATTTGCAATCAATGTTATTTGAATTTGCAGTTGTATTGATGCTAAACTGAATGATAATATTAACTTAGAACCACACAATTCTGTGGAGCAGTCCACATTAAATCTCATTGATGTTGTTTTTATTGAAGTAAGTTGCTCTATTAGATCTGTTCCTGTAGTCCTTGGAAAGGTGTGTCCTCTATATAGGTACTTATAAGTCATTTATTCAGGATTTACAGTTATGTATGGAAGGTGTGATAGTGGGAGGTGTGATTAAGTGAGGAAACTAATTTTATTTATGTAGCTTATTGAGAACTATATTTCTTTATTTTATATCTTTGGCATATAAGAGAGTTAGCTTGAAATTCTTAAGGCTAAAAATAGTAAAACATTTTTCTTATAAAAATTATACATTCATCTTAAGAATCTGGAAAATACAGAGAATAATAAGTTAAAAAGTTGAAATTATTACTAATACCACTAATATTTTTATCTTAGAAAATCTCCCTGTGTGTACGAATATAAAAGCTAAGATGTTTAAAGTTGTTTTAAGCTATTTGAATTGTTAATTTTAATATTTATGATATATAAGGTATAGATATCTGTAACATATATATCTTTATACATATACATTCATCTTTAAGATGTATCTGTATGTATGTCGAAGAATTGATGCTTTTGAACTGCGGTGTTGGAGAGGACTCTTGAGAGTCCCTTGGACCACAAGGAGATCCAACCAGTCCATCCTAAGGGAGATCAGTCCTGGGTGTTCTTTGGAAGGACTGATGTTGAAGCTGAAACTCCAGTACTTTGGCCACCTGATGCGAAGAGCTGACTCATTGGAAAAGACCCTGAGGCTGGGAAAGATTGAGGGCAGGAGGAGAAGGGAATGACAGAGGATGAGATGGTTGGATGGCATCATCGACTTGATGGACATGGGTTTGGGTGGACTCCGGGAGTTGGTCAGGGACAGGGAGGCCTGGCATGCTGCGGTTCATGGGGTTGCAAAGAGTCAGACACGACTGAGCGACTGAACTGAACTGAAAGAGTACTAAGGCAGTTTGACTTTTATTTACATTCGGTTAGGTTAGTCATACAATCTTTCCGTATTGGATATTTTATCAGATTTCTATAAACATGGCATTGTTTTCCAAAAATAAATTAATTTGAACTATATATACATATTATACATGATATACAACATCTTTGTTTACATGACCAAGTTATGTATTTTACCTACAGGTATTAAACCTAAAAAAACCACATTTCCTTTCAGTAGGGTTTCTGTTAAGTTGATAGTACTCATTTTTTAAGAAGACTTATCTGATTTGAAATTGAATGTTCTCTGGTTTTGCTTTGGGTCATTTGATGTTGACTTGGAGAATAGCTTGCCTGGAGCTTTCCTAAACCCACATTGAAACCATTTCCTCATCTGGCGATTTTATGTCAGAAAAGTTCTGTGAACTTGTATAACATTTGCTCCCTGGCACAATGTTACCGTGTTACCTGGGGAGAATGGTAAATTGAATCTTTTTTAACAATATGTAACTCCTAAGCCTAACACTGCCAAGAATATGAAACTCTAAATCCCTAGCCTGTGTAAATGTGTAATTATCTGTGAAACTAGATTTTTTTTTTTGAGTCAAAACAGTTTTGTCCCCATCACCTGTAGGTAATTAGTTGGGATTACAGGGTGCATCTGGCCATCCTTTTAGAAATCAGTCTGTTATGCAGAACAAATAAGTTTTCTGAGCCTGGAAACAGCCCCCTACTAACCTTGGTGAAATAGCAGCAGCACTCACAGCAACTCTGCCTTGATTAAAAATGAATGATGATGTGAGCAATGGGAATTAATTATGAACTGTGAAATCTATGTCTGATACATTTAAGAAAAAATGAAAGCTATGGCTGCTCAAAATTGACTTCTTTCAGTACATTTTGAGTTTCCTTCATACAAAAGAAAAATGTTTAATTGATTTAATAGCTTTTTTCTCTTAAAGAATAATGTTAACTACATATTTTGTTTTTCTATGATTTAAAGAAAATCTCAAATAATGCTTTCTTCCAAATAATTCCAATAAAATTGGCAATGCAGTCTTAATTTTGTTGGCAATTTGAGTACAAGAATGTTTATATCTTATTGAAAGCTTAGGACAATGAGAATGAAATCAGAAGAGGTTTGCTATTTGCTATTCTCTGTTATTTGTTTAATATTAGAATTACATGAAGTATATTTTGCATGAAATATTTCATTATGAAGGAACAGATGCTGGGGAAGATGTAAAGCAATCCCTTTGCCTTGGGAATTTTTTCTCCCATTTTTCATGATTTGGTATTTGGTGTTCTTCCAAGGTATTCTAGATACTTCATGAGGTCTGGGAAGAATGAGATGACAGGCTCATTGGAAGTGATAATTTTTACAAATGGCTTCCTTCAGGATCTGCCCTCCAGATTTCACTACCCTATGTTTTGAAAGTAAAATCTTGATGTAAGTTATTTAAGTCTGAAATATTTGTGGGGTACATCTTTTTCCTCCACCCCCCTTGCCTGTCTGCCTTCCTCTTTTCTCTCTTTCCTCCCTTCTGTTCTTCCTTCCTTCCATGGAAAGGGAATGCTGCCTGCCATTTCAGTAAACAGGGAATGTCGTCTGCCATCAAGCCATGAGCCCCCTGCAGTGACCAAATGTATGCCCCGAGGGGAATTCAGGATGCAGAAAACCAGGAAACGTTTGGTGCTCTGGATACCGGCCCCAGATAGTTAAGATGCGTATCTAAGGAATAATTTCAATGAAGCCAGACTCTTGCACCTTCCCATACATAGAAAAGCATGAAAATCACTAAATGGAGATGTCTATTCTTTATGGTTAGCAGTAATCTTTTAATGTCCAACCACATGTTTCTTTCAACTACATGTTTTTTTTTTTTTTTTTCAACAAAAACTCCTATATATCATCCCGGCTCCTCCCTTATCTCTTTGGAGCAGTTCCTCAGAACTATCTGAGAAGCTATCTCCCAGACTATACTTTTTAATAAGATCCTCAAATAAAACTTAAACTTTAGGTTGTGCCTTTTTCTTCAGTCGACCTTCCCTTCTTTCCTTCTGTTCTTCTTCCTTCTCCTTCATCTATGTATTCAATCATTTATTCATCCTTCATTATTGATTGCCTTCTAGATATTCATTACATTTAGTTCTTTGTGGAAAGTGATCAAATAAAACAAAGCCTCAACCGAGCCCTTATTTAATCCCTCTAAAAACCTATGTTTAAGGTTATTATTATTCTTGACTACTTTGAAAAAATTGAAGCTTGGAGATATTAAGTCCTTTTTGCCTAAGGTCATTGAGCTAATAAACAAAAGGTCAGGGTTTTTTCTTCTGTCTTTTCCCACTGTGCAGCAAGCCTTCTTCCAATATATCAGAGATGACTCCACCCAGTTCTGTCATTTTCCAGAATAAAAGCTCATTATGCTACACTATTCTGCATTCAGACATAAAGACAGAAAAATGTGTGAAAGAGAAAGTGTTGGCGGCTTTAAACAGAATCAAGTAAACTTCAGATGAATACATGATGACAAAAACTTTGGGAAATAAGAATAACTACCATTTATTGAGTGCTGCTACTGTTTCCATTATTTCCCCATCTGTTTGCCGTGAAGTGATGGGACCGAATGCCATGATCTTAGTTTTCTGAATGTTGAGTTTTAAGCCAGGTTTTTCACTCTCCTCTTTCACATTCATCAAGAGGCTTTTTAGTTCCTCTTCACTTTCTGCCATAAGGGTGCTGTCATCTGCATATCTGAGGTTATTGATATTTCTCCCAGCAATCTTGATTCTAGTTTGTGCTTCATCCAGCCTGGCATTATGAAGAATGTACTCTACATATAAGTTAAATAAGCAAGGTGATAATATACAGCCTTGACATACTCCTTTCCTAATTTTGGACCAGTCTTTTCCACCTTCTGTTCTAACTGTTGCTTCTTGACCTGCATACAGTTTTCGCAGGAGGCAGGTAATGTGGTTGGTATTTCCATGTCTTTAAGAATTTTCCACAGTTTGTTGTGATCTGCACAGTCAAAGGCTTTAGTGTAGTCAATGAAGCAGAAGTCGATGTTTTTCTGGAACTCTTTTGCTTTTTCAATGATCCAGCGGATGTAGCAATTTGATTTTTGGTTCCTCTGCCTTTTCTAAATCCAGCTTGAATATCTGGGAGTTCTTGGTTCAAGTACTGTTGAAGCCTAATTTGGAGAATTTTGAGCATTACTTTGTGAGTGTGTGAGATGAGTGCAATTGTGTGGTAGTTTGAACATTCTTTGTCATACATTCTTTGTCATTGCCTTTCTTTGAGATTGGAGTGAAAACTGACCTTTTCCAGTTCTGTGGCCACTGCTGAGTTTTCCAAATTTTCTGACATATTGAGAGCAGCACTTGAACAACATATTTTTTAGGATTTGAAATAGTTCAGTTGGAATTCTATCACCTCTACTAGCTTTATTCATAGTGATGCTTCCTAAGGCCCACGTGATTTTGCACTCCAAGATATCTGGCTCTAGGTGAGTAATCATACCTTCATGGTTATCTGGGTCATTAAGATCTCTTTTGTATAATTCTGTGTATTCTTGCCACCTCTTCTTAATATCTTCTTCTGTTTGGTCCATACCATTTCTGTCCTTTATTTATTCTGTCCTTTATTTTCTTGGGCTCCAAAATCACTGCAGATGGTGACTGAAGCCATAAAATTAAAAGACACCTGCTCTTTGGAAGAAAAGCTACGACAAACCTAGACAGCATAGTAAAAAGTAGAGACATTATTTTGCCAACAAAAGTCTGTCTAGTCAAAGCTATGGTTTTTCCAGTAGTCATGTATGGATGTGAGATTTGGACCATAAAGAAGGCTGAGCGCCGAAGAACTGATGCTTTTGAACTGTGGTGTTGGAGAAGACTCTTGAGAGTCCCTTGGACTGCAAGGAGATCAAACAAGTCCAGGAAAATCAGTCCTGAATTTTCATTGGAAGGACTGATGCTGAAGCTGAAGCTCCATACTTTGGCCACCTGATGTGAAAAGCCAACTCCTTAGAAAGGACCCTGTTGCTGGGAAAGATTGAAGACAGGAGGAGAAGGGGGCAACAGAAGATGAGATGGTTGGATGGTATCACAGACTCAATGGACATGAGTTTGAGCAAGCTCCAGGAGATGGGAAGGACAGGGAAGCCTGGCGTGCTGTAGTCCATGGGGTTACAAAGAATCGGACGTGACTGAGCATCTGAACAACAACAACATTGAGTGCTGTTAGGTTCAGGAAACTTTCACACTTACCTCCAATTCTTATAGCAGTTCTACAAAGGTTGCCCTTTTTACAGATGGAAAACTGTGGTCTAATTTAGAAAGATTATCTTGAGGAAAATCACAGTTTAGTGACAGGTTGGAGATTTGAATCCAGGTTAATTTGATTTATGTTCTTTCCACTACACTACATGATGTTTGGAGAATGAAGCCAGAAGGATCAACTAGGTATCTCAGACATTTTGTCACTCTTTAATTTTTTACTCTTTTTTAAAAATTTTATTGGAGTATAGTTGATTAACAGTGTTGTGTTATTTTCAGGTGTACAGCTAAGTTAATCAGTTATACTGCTGCTGCTAAGTCACTTCAGTCGTGTCCAACTCTGTGCGACCCCATGGATGGCAGCCCACTGTCCCTGGGATTCTCCAGGCAAGAACACTGGAGTGGGTTGCCATTTCCTTCTCCAATGCATGAAAGTGAAAAGTGAAAGTGAAGTCGCTCAGTCATGTCCAACCCTCAGCAACCCCATCGACTGCAGCCCACCAGGCTTCTCTGCCCATGGGATTTTCCAGGCAAGAGTAGTGGAGTGGGGTGGCATTGCCTTCTCCATAATCAGTTATACATATCCACATATCCACTCTTTTTTAACATTCTCTTCCTATATAGGCCATTACAGAGTATTGCATCAAATTCCCTGTGCTGTATACAGCAGGCCCTTTTTAGTTATCAATTATGCATATAGTATGGAGAAGGAAATGGCAACCCACTCCAGTATTCTTGCCTGGAGAATCCCATGGACAGAGGAACCTTGCGGGCTGCAGTCCATGGGGTCGCAAGAGTCCGACACGACTGAGTGACTTTGACTTTGACTCCTTGATATATATAGTAATGTGTATATGTCAACCCCAATCTCCTAATTTTTCCCTTGCCCCTTACTTCCTGGTAATCATGTTTATTTTCTACATCTGTAACTCTGTTTTGTAGGTAAGTTCAATTGTACCTTTTTTCAGTTCCACATGTAAGTGATATGACATGATATTTATTTTTCTTGTTTGACTTACTTCACTCAGTTTGAGAATCTTCAGATCCATTCATGTAGCTGCAAATGGCATTATTTCATTCTCTTTTACAGCCGAGTAGTGCTCTGTCATTAAGTGCTCCTTGTGCCAGTGCTGCGGTGACTGTGGACAAAGTCTGCCCTCATAAAAACCTTCTCTCTAGTCCTTCTCGTACTGAAGCCAGAGTTCTTTGTAGCCCACACTCTGTGAGAAGATTTCTTATATGCTTATCTATTTTGGCTAAAATGGTGCATAAAATAGGGGCACATTTCTGAAACTGTTAATTAGGAGATTAGTTTTCTGTTTATATGAAGGACAAATGTCTTTTGTAAAGAGAGGAAAGAATAGAAGTTCAGTGTTTATGGAACACTGGGCCACACTAACCATCACAAAATGCAGGATGGAAGTCAGCTTTGGTGTGGAGTTCTCAGTTTTCAGTGTTTAGTTACAAACTTTCTCCTAGTTGTTATGATTACATTTTATTCACAAAGGGAAAAGAGTAAGGGAAGTGACCTAAAGAAATGGTAATAAAAAGCCAACATTTGCTGAGTATTCACTGCATGCATGCTAGGTACAGTGTCAAGTGCTTACACAGAGAATTTAATGTAATCCTCACAGCAACTCCTGGAGATAACCTTATAGCCCCCATTTCGCAGAGGAGAAGACTGAAGCACAGAGAAGTCTCAATATGGCCAGGTCACAGAGAAGAATAGGAATTTCAATCTAGGCAGTTGATGATCCATGTTAGTTAAATTCACTTAACAATTTATCATCTATCCTTTTATTTTGGTCAAGGAAACACAGTATCTCATTCATTTCATTTAATTCAACTGATAGTTTTGCTCTAAGCCCTCTACAGTATCATAATTATTCATAGTCATCACCATTTATTTAGCAACAGCCTCATGCTTGGTGGCCAACATATACAGTGTTTGGTAAAAGCTAAGGCGATATATTTTTCTTCCAAGTTTTTTATTTGTGTCCTCTCAATGTTGTATCCAGAGAAGGCAATGGCACCCCACTCCAGTACTCTTGCCTGGAAAATCCCATGGATGGAGGAGCCTGGTGGGCTGCAGTCCATGGGGTCGCTGAGGCTTGGACACAACTGAGCGACTGCACTTTCACTTTCCTGCATTGGAGAGGGAAATGGCAACCCACTCCAGTGTTCTTGCCTGGAAAATCCCAGGGACAGGGGAGCCTGGTGGGTTGCTGTCCATGGGGTCACACAGAGTCAGACACGACTGGAGTGACTTAGCATAGCATAGCAATGTTGTATCTCTTCATATTCTTTCTTCAGAAAATGACAAGCTTTCTACAGAATACTAATGAGTTATCTCTTTTTATTCTGTGTAAGACATAATTCAGATTATGGAAAGGGCTGTTTTCATTAGACAAAGTTAAGGTCAGTTAGCAAAAGCATGTGGAATTCATTCAGGTTCTCATTTTTATAGCTATCTAAAATCAGTAAGAACTGGAGTGTGTCTTGGTTTAAATTTTTTTTAGTATTTTGTCTTGCAAGATGATCTAGAGTTAACTAAGAATCAAGAAACAGGAAGCAAAGACCATGCAAAGGCAATGCAAGACATTGGCATTTGGTTGTGGGCAATCAAATAGTGGTTAAGAAAGGACGTGGCTCAGATGCTAAAGAATACACCTGCAATGCAGGACACCTGGTTTCAATCCCTGGGTCAGCAAGATCTCCTAGAGAAGGGAATGGCTACCCATTCCAGTATTCTTGTCTGGAGAATTCCATGGACAATAGGTCTGTGGGGCTGCAAAGAGCTGGACATGATTGAGCAACAAACACAAACATACAAGCACGTACACACACACACACACAAGGATCATTGTAGCCACCTCTGGCAGCAGGGAGCCAGGTCTACGTAGGGCTGCCTCTTTTTTGGCCATTCCTCATCCTTTGATGTCTGTATCAGCATACCATTCCCTGCTCTGATCTCCAGCATTTCATTGTCAGCCATGGATATGTACCCTGCTGCTTCTCACTTTCATCCCAAGGCCAGCCCCAGGCAGACTGTTTAAGAAAATAGCCTGTCTTGCTTCTCTGCAGATGGGATATTTTACATGAGAAATAATCCAGCTGATTCTTTTCTCCACAGTTTGAATAAGAATGAGCTGGCCTGTGGTTTAGTAGGGATTTGGGTCAGGAATGAGCTATGCTGTCAGAAGAAAAGGCAGTTAATGATGGGAGTTTGTGAACTCTTGGTTTTGAGTTCCAAATATTGATTTAGACGTACGTTCAAGAATTCAAGACCCTATAGTGCTATTTATTTCCACCTCTGAGTCTCAGTTTCTTTTTCCATGAACTCAAAAGTTAGTCCAAGAAGTAAAAGAGATGATGCATACACTGTGTTTAACATATGGTCTGATACATGTTGAGTGCTCAATTAATGTCATTTATTAGTGTTGTTGTTTTGGTTTTTATTTCATGGAGAAGGGAAAAACATCCAACCTCTGTTTTCAAATCTTCCCCAGAAGCATGGTCACCTGTGTCCTACAAAAGGGCTAATAATGTTAACCCCCTCACACCAATCCTGTTCCCATTGAGCTAGTTGACTGTGCTTTGCCATATAAGTGTATCTAAGACTGTAAAAGGCCCTTCAACTAATGAATGACTTTTTCAGGGAATCCTCCTTTGGCATCTTATTGTAAATTTTGACCCTTCCTCTTTCCCCATCTTCCATATCCTTCCCTACTTTTGACTGATGATCTATCGATTTTCTGAGAGACGTGTCTTTTAAAAATTATACTGTGATGGTGCATTTTAAAGTTGTTCCTGATAATTACATCCATTTTTTACATTAGATGCTTTGTTTTTATATTGCTAGAAGCATGGAAATTAATATTTATATTACTTTCTTGGTATAATGTGCTTCTTGTCATCATGTAAAGTCTCTCTTTACCCTAATAGTACTTTCTGGCTTAAATGTTCTTTTGCATGAAATTGATATTAAAGCACCAATTTTCCTTTCTGTAAATGGAACATTATTCGTCACTAAAAAAGAGAAAATTAGTGATACACCTGATAAGGATGAATCTCAAAAACATTAAACTGAATGAAAGAAGCCAGATAGAAAGATTAAATGTAGTAGAATTTATAGAACATTTATAGAAAGTTATAATTTATAGAAAATTAGAAAAATTCTAATTTATAGTGACAGAAATCAGGTCAGTGATTACTAGGGGACAAGTTGGTTGGAGGAATTGACTGGGAAAAGACATAAGGAAACCTTTCACAGTGAGGGAAATATTCTGTACCTTGATTTGTAGTAGTAGTTACAAGTTTATATTTATTGTCAAAGGTCATCAAACTATACTCTTAAAATGTTGTTGTTCAGTCGCTCAGTCATGTCTGCCTCTTTGTGGTCCCATGGACTTCTGCATGCCAGGCTTCCCTGTCCTTTACTATCTCCCGGAATTTGCTAAAACTGCTGTCCATTGACTCAATGATGCCATCCAACCATCTCATCCTCTGTCACCCTCTTCTTCTGCCCTCAATCTTTTCCAGCAACAGGATCTTTTCCAATGAGTCCCTCTTCGCATCAGGTGGCCAAAGTGTTGGAGCTTCAGCTTCAGCATCAGTTCTTCCAATGAATATTGAGGGTTGTTTTCCTTTAGGATTAACTGGGATGGCTTTTATGGTATATAAAATATGTTTTAATAAAGTTGAATAATGTAAAAAGATCTGATTTGATGGTTTCTGTTCTTTACAATATGAGCTTTTTTGCTCTCATTATGAATGATGGTTTAGTGCCACACAGGTTTCTGGGTGGATAGTCATTTTCCCTCATACTTCAGGTGTGTTATTCTATTATCTGCATATCATTGTTCAGGAGAACTTAGTCAGTCCAGTTGCTTATGTTTTCTTTTCCTTCTTCCAATAGCTTTGAAGATTTATGTTTTGCTGCAGAAGTTGTACATTTTCACTAAGATATATATATAATTGAGGATTTGTTTTTTTAATTACTGTATTTGAAATTAAGTGTAATCCATAATGACTGACTTCTTTCTTCACTTCTGGAAAGTCCCTGGACATTCCTTCTTTGCATATTGGTTCTTTTTCATCTTCTCCATTATTTTCTTCTATAATTCTTATCAGATATACATTAGACTTCTTATTTTAATTTTCCAATTTCTTAATACCCTTTTCATGTTCCATATTTTGAGTACTTATATCTCTTTGTGCTACATTATCCCAGAATGGTTCCCTTATGCCTGTCTTCCACTTCACTAATTCTCTTTTCACCTGTTAAGGACTTTTATTTCAATGAAGGATTTTTATTTTACTCTTAAAATGTCAATTTTTAATACTTTTCAAACACATCTGCTTGTTTTTCTACTGTCCAGTTCTTGCTCTGTGTTTTCTGTTTCTACCTTTATCTCCTTCACGTTTTAAATGTGTTTATTTCTAAGTCTCTCCATTTTCCTTTATTACCCCAGGTCACGGTGTGCCATTTCCACTCTCTGCTTTGTCTACATCCTTTTTCCCTATATGGTCTGTGATTTTTTATCATAAGTTGATTTTCAGAAGGGTTTGTTTAATGTGTGAATCCCATAGGATCTGGAGCCGTTTTGAGTTTGCCTCTGTGAGGTCCCTAGAGATTTCACTGGTCCTGGCCTAATTTTTATGTTTAACTTCTTTGCCAGATTGTGTTTCCATTGAGCATCATGACAGTATCTTCCCTCTCACAGGCTCTTTTATAAAGTGCCTCTTGCCACTTTATTTAGTTCCCCTTGCCCTGATTGCAGGCTGCCCTGTGGCTGGCTTTAACTAATAGAATGTGGTGGAAATGACATTTTATAACTTCCAAGACTGGATTTTAAGAGATCCCCGACTTGTATTATCACCACTTAACTTGCTTCCTCTTTAGAGGCCTCCTTAGAGGCCAGTCGTCATGTTAGATGCCTAACTACCTTGAGACTACCATGCTGTGAAGAAGTCTATGCTTTCCACATACAGAGGGAGAGCTGAGAGAAAGAGCACCAAAGCAATCAACCATATGAGTGACGATTTCTTGAACCTCTGCCTCACTCTAGCTGAGTCAACAGATAGATGCAGGCAAGTAAATAACCCAGCCTCAAGTAGAACAGAAGAACCATCTAGCCAAGTTTGACCTGAATCTCTGACTACAAGATCATAGGCAAGTAATTTCTTTTATATTGAATTTTGATATTTGAAATAATATGAAGCTATCAAAAAGCTTCATTTACATAGTCATATAGAAATGACCAAAACTCTAATTTTCTGTGGCTTTTATATTTCACAATTCTATTTTAAAGCATATTTGCTTTTTATTTTGTTTTTAAGTTGCATTAAATGTTGATTAAGATTCATAGGATCAACTAACCTAAGGACAATAAAATTTTCTTCTTGTTTCAAATTTCAAAATAGGAGGTCCCTGGCTGTACTTTTTTCCCCTCCAAACTTGAACTCTGCATAAGCAAATAATTTTAATCCACCATATATCTGCAGATTTCTGATTCTTAGTTGATGCTTTTCCACTCATCAAGTGTTAGTCGCTCAGTCTTGTCTGACTCTTTGTGACCCCATGGACTGTAGCCACTATGCTCCTCTGTCCATGGAATTCTCCAGGTAAGAATACAGGAGTGAGTAGCCATTCCCTTCTCCAGAGGATCTTCCTGACCCAGGGATCGAACCCAGGTCTCTTGCATTGCAGGCGGATTTTTTACCATATGAATCACAAGGCAAGCATGGTATAGGCAAATGGCATGCTATCTTACCACTGCTTTAGTCTAGTGGATGTAGCCTTTCAAATCCATCTTTCACTGAGGTCTTTCTATGTTCCCTGCAAGGACTGGAAATGCATCCTAGCTACTAGGACAATTCTCAATCCCTTTGGGATGACTTACTCTGATCATCATAAGGAAAAATGAATATTTCCTCTCTGATACTACTCTTCTACCTGCAATATATAGTAGTTTCTAATTTTTTTTACAGAAGGAGATTTTATTATTTAGTTCAAAATACTTTTATTGAGCAAAATCCCATCTTTTCTGTCTCACTGGCCTTTTTCACTTACGTATGTCTTAGTCAAACTGAACTACCTACTCTGCCTATACATACCCCATTCTGCATCCTGTTTGTGGAGTTGCTCATGTTGTTCTCTTTGCATGAAATACCTAACCCTCTGGTACCCATAAATAGATCTAACCAATCTTTCAGGCCCTGCTAAAGTGCTTTCTCTTCCATAAAGACTTTTTTTGATAGTTCAAGCTATAATCTCTCCTTATCTTGAAGACTAATGTTTCAATTGGTCTGTAATTGTCTTCTGATTTCTACCTTCTCAGGACTTTAAAGCATAGTGGTTTAAAACAGAAGTTGGTGAAGTATAGCTCACCACACATCCAGAAAACTGATGGTTTTTGCAAATAAAGTTGTACTGGAACACAGTCACACTCATTCATTAATATACCATGTGTCATTACTTTGGCACTGCAATGGTAGAGTTGACTGGTTGGAACAGAGACTGTTAAACTCAAAAAGTCTAAAATATTTAGTATCTGGCACTTTACTGAAAGATTTTTCATCTCTGGTTTAAAGCATGAGAACTAGACTTTGTATCATTTTTTAACATTTATCAACTATTTGACCCACAGGCTTGCACTGGAGGTCAAATGATAAAATGGGAATGAACTATTTTGGAACCTTTACAACATGAATATAGAGTATTTCTATTGCTGTTACTTTGCCTTAACTTAAACCATATTATAATTTACCTCTAACTAAATAAATCCTTCTCATAAAGAAATGAAAAGAAAGTAGAAAGATCATGGTATTATGACATTATTACATTCTTTTCATACTATATATATATATATATACACACACACACATATGCACACACACATGTGAGGCGCTTTAGATAGGAGCTTGACTAAGCAAATATCTAGATTAAGCTTAGAAAAATAGAGGAAAACTTTTCCTTTATAAGCTCTAATGAGGTATGCTATGACTGCAAAATAGACCAGCACATCTTTGGTTGTTTGTGTAAAATGTCCATCTCACGATGATATTTAGTGAGGAAGTTGATGTTGCCATTTCTAGGCATGAAAGGATCCCTCAGCTTTTGTGTTTTTGCAGAGCCAGATTTTGGGAAATAGAATGTCAAAGATGGTTTATCAGAATGGATAATAAGTGAAAGGTCACTGTCAAAAAAATAACCCAAAAATGGATAGCTCCATGATGATGGTAGAGGGAGCCCTTTTTTAAAGAAAAATCTCCGAGCCAGTGGTATTTTAAAAGAAGGAATTATGTTCCATCAGGAAATTTTGCTTCCTTATCCCTTCTGAAAAAAAAATATTAAATTTTTTTCTAGGAAGGAGACCCCAGTAAACTATAAATTGTTTTCTTCACTGTTAGTGCAGTGAAAATAGCAATTGGGAGGGAGTGTTTAAGGAGCCTGGCATTCTGCAGAGCATCAGGGCCTCTT
The DNA here is from genome assembly GCF_000754665.1 of Bison bison bison. Taxonomy (NCBI): domain Eukaryota; kingdom Metazoa; phylum Chordata; class Mammalia; order Artiodactyla; family Bovidae; genus Bison; species Bison bison. Next base: position 6,432,010 of record NW_011494954.1, on the reverse strand, counting down.
TAATGAAGAGAGAGGCTGTCAGGGAAGATGGACAATGTTCCCTTTGTTAGAGCAACACAGTGTCTTTCAAAATCATATTTGTTTTGAAACTCAGTGGATTTGCATACAACCATGAGGAGAAACAGTTTAGATGCTGCAGAAGAATATGAATAAGAGATGTTTGCCTTAAAAACTATAACAAATAATGATACAGGCCTTAAAAACCAGGAGTTGCAATGAAAGAGTGCTATAAAAAGTTCACTCAAACTTTGAAATTTTCTGGTAAATGAGTTATATCGGCTTTTGGGGGGGTATAATACAAATGGATAATTTTGGTATTAA
>NW_011494954.1:6409615-6431589 GCF_000754665.1 Bison bison bison | reverse complement strand
GGATACTTTGGATATGAAAATGGAATCAAAACTATTCTCTTTTGGCAGTAAAAGTAAATTTTATGTCAGTGGATTCTTAGATACCTTTTTTTTTCTTTCTTGGGCTTCAATTTTACATACATTCATACAGTAGTAAAATGATATAAATAGCGAAAACTTTAAAACATCTAGAAATTTCTTTGACTCAGACAAGGAAATCAAGAGGGTTTATTGTTTCCAAGTATGTTAGTGATACCAGATTGTCCAAGGAATTTTATCTCTATGACAAATAGTCTGATATGGCTGGCTACTTAATGGTGTATTTATACCTTAACGAGGCTTTTCCTTTAAGAGAAGTGCCCTGGGGATCAGAACCAGTTATTGAGATTCTGCCCAGGTCTCTGGATATAAAATGCATTTGTAATGTTTATTTTTCCCAATGTGCTTTTATTATATGCAATACTAGATTACCCAGAGTATAAAAAGCAGCAACAAAGTAGGGATATTAAAAAAGAAGCATTTGGAGGTGGACAAAAAATTGATACTGTGTGTGGATGTGTGTGTGTGCATATATATTTATTCTTCATCAGTTCAGTTCAGTCACTTAGTCGTGTCCGACTCCTTGTGACCCCATGGACTACAGAGTGCCGGGCTTCCCTGTCCATCACCAACTCCCGGAGCTTGCTAAAACTCATGTCCATTGAGTCAGTGATGCCCATCCAACCATCTTATCCTCTGTCGTCCCCTTCTCCTCCTGCCTTCAATCTTTCCCAGCATCAAGGTCTTTTCCAGTGAGTCAGTTTTTCCAAAGTACTGGAATATATATTATTCTTCATCTATATCTGTATATATAAAACAGCAGTGAAAATGAACTAAGAGTTATATAGAGAACTCTTTTGCCTCAATTTGTATGGTTAAAAATGTTTATGCATATGCTTGTACACTTTATAAGAGCAATACTGCAAACAGAATTGACATTTCTTTGAAAGCTGATATTTTTCAGGGTCACACTTAGCAATTTTAAGTGACTTAGCACATATATATATATATGCATATATATATACAGCATCAAAGTAATTTCCATAAAAATAAACAAGAGTTTTGTTGGACTTTCAGCTAATTTGTGTTTTTGTAAGGTTTCTATGCTGAATTATATGTTGAGGGAAGGGACACCATAATATTTTCAATCAGGACATGATTACATGTCTTGCATCATACTGGGCCTTTTAGAGGAAATTAAAGATGCAGCCCTTTTCTACAAGGAGCTTGTTACTTATACAAGCATGAAATATACTCAGGAAACAATTAGAGTCCTAGTTATAATTATATTTGTTTGACATTTATTTAGTTTGATTATGTTGTTAACTATCATATTGATAGAGTCCCTTATTAAACTGTTAAATACCATATGTCCGAAATCTGGGTAATTTGCAGTTACTGATTAAATACCAAGAGAGATAATCCATCACACCACAGGTAGATGATCAGAGAGCATCTCTCCATAGCTGAAGTTTGCCCAGCTGTAGCCTAGCAGACCAAAGGTTCCAGCTAACTGGAACCTCCAAATAATTGGATTTTTCCCCTTGCACTTAGGTTTGATGAAAAAAAAAGCAATGCTAAGACAGTAACCAATGACAGAATTTTTTTCATTGAGTTCCTGAGCATGGTTTTGAATCACTATATGTAAAGCCCAATTTCCTAGCCCATCTCCATGTGTAGTTCTGCTTAGTGAAAGCAATTATTGCTAAGAGTGGCCTTGAAAAAATCAGCTTTCAAAGGAATAATAATTCTGTTTGCAGTATTGCTCTTATAAAGTGGACAAGCACATTCAGAAGCATTTTTTTAACCATAAGAATTGAGGCAAAAGAGTTCTGTATATAACCCTTAGTTCATTTTTACTGAAATCACAGTTTTACTTACTTGGCTGTATTCTACCATTGAGGTAACTAAGTTTTATGTGTCTGGAAACGTGTTCTGTGGCCTGACATCCTTCTGAGGGTCTCTAAGGATGGCAACATGGCTAATCAGATCTACTAAAAAGATCCATCAACTAAGCTCACAATGTAATGAAGAGTATCCCAATTACCACATGAATCAGTTACAGGAAAGTCCGTAGTTTAGGAGAGGAGTTGAATGCTGCAGGTACTGTAGGGCCAGGAACTGTGTTTGCCTTGTTCAGGGCTCTATGTCTAATGCAAGTGAATTAGTTGAATTAAGTATTTCCTATTAGAATGGTCATCTAGATTGTAGCTTTTGAATTGGTCATACAGAGATGCTGCTGAAGAAGAGAAGGAAAGACCTTCTGGGGGAAGAATGAGTGGTGAAAAAAATGCAGAGGTGAAAAGAAAAGTGGGCAGTGAGGAGTGGGATTAAAAACTTCACTGAGTTAGAAAAAGCCATTTAGGAGATTATTCAGGGTACAATATCAGCTTTAAAGAAATATTAATTCTGTCTCCTCTAATGCTTAGACTTGGTGGTGGCTTTAGAGAGGTATCATTTTATGTGTGTGCAGTTTTATTCTTCTATACATCATTCTTACCTGTTCCTCCTCCACACCCCACACACACATTTTAAATTAGAAGAAGGATCATTGCTTATTACTAGGGTCAGCTTGAGTTTTAGCTTTGAAACATCCTGAACAAAATTGTTAACTGGGCATGTCTGCACCCCAAGGTACAGAGCTAAAAGAAAGTTTTGCGAGATTCCAGAAGTATTTCACTTGACAGCATGTCTTCACTTTCCTTCAAGATGAACTCTCAGCTAAATCTCATTATTTTGCTATTCCTGAATCCATAAAGAAGCCACTTGAAGTGTCCCTGAAGGACACTAGTGTGTTGATTGTTAGCATGGCTGAGTTGGTGCATGACGCCTTTGGCACTGTGTACCCTGAGGAAATGCCATCTCAAATGCATCATTTTGCTGAGTGCCTCTGCTCAATGCCAGTTCTGGTTTGTCCTCTGAGTAGGCGTGCTTCCTAGAAATTACCCTTCAGCTGACCCCACAGCACATCACACATTACATGTTTAGTGATATCATTCCCATTCCCCAGCTGCAGACAAGAGATGTCTGAGAAGAGGGGAAAGTTTACCATTGAAGGGAAGTGGAAAATGTTTATTTTATGTCTCATCAGAGGCTCGCTGCCAGACACACATTTCAGGGCCCAGTATTCTGGACCTGCAGATGCACGTGGACACTGAAGTGTGGAGAATACAAGTGGAATGCAAGACCAAGAAGACATGGGGAGGTCAGAGTGGTGTGTAATGGCTTTAATTTTTTGCAAGGAAAATGTCAGTTTTCACATGAAGGAGCATTTTGGAAAGATTAGAAGTACTGGAGCTAAATATCCCTAAAGAATGTTGTAAAATTCCCTTTTTCAAATATGACAGATTCTCTCATTTCCGGGATAGATTAAATTAGCACAGTCTTGCCTGAAAACAAAGGGTTAATTCAGATGCTCGCTTAAGACATTTGTGCATCAGCCAGGTCTGTGTGACTGCTTCATGTCATTCAAAAATACAGTGACTCTGCAAATATAAGCGTCCTCCTATACTTATGTCCTCTAATTCCTTCCTGGGGTTAGCAATATTTGGGTTTGCTAAAAATAAGAAAGAAAGAAAAAAAAGAAATGTGGTTTGGGGCGGGGGGACTCTATTTAGTAATATGAACACCTTGAATGTTTAACAGAGCATCCATTACTCATCAGTAATTCAATCACCATTCTCTGCATAGCTAAAACTTTAATGACATTTTATGTAATCTCTGTTTACAAGAAAAATAGAAAGTGTGTGTGTGTATGTGTGTGTGTGTGTAGCAGAAAAAACAGAAAGACAATAAAATAAAAGATATTTTTGAAGTCAGTGGGTAAATATTTCATTTTAAAGCATACAGTGATAGGATGCCGATAGAAATGATATTTAGGGTCAGAGGAGGAATAAATATTTTGAATCTGTGTATACTCTAGAATTAGTTAATATCATTATATTTTTACAAACTTTACTTCCTAAAAAGTTATTTGAGGTAGCTCACATTCATTCAACAAACATCACTGAATGCCTCATAATTGTCTACATTTTTTGAAAATAGATAAGGAGTGTCAAATCAGACAAAATTCATAATGCCATGTACAGTGAATGTGATTACTAATAGGAGACAATTCTCAATTTGGTCTTGTAAGTTTACGTATATCTTGCCTTAGGGTCTCCCTGGTGGTTGTGATAAAGAATCAATTCAGGAGACGCAAGAGATACGAGTTCAATCCCTGGGTTAAGAATATCTTCTGGAGAGGAAAACAGCAACCCACTCCAGTATTTTCACCTGGAAAATTTCACAGACAGAGGAGCCTGGTGGGTTACAGTCCATGGGGTCACAAAGGAGTCAGACACGACTTAGTGACTAAGCAACAGCAACAGCATACCTTGCCTTTGTTCTGAAATAGCTTTTGAAGAATGTTTGCACAGCTACCAGTCTCGGAAGAGAAAGAATTTCCTTCAGGAGCAAAAAGCCAGCATGCTTATTGCCTATTATAAAGATCTGAGTTCCCTAAACTCAGGGAATTCTTCTACTATTAATAAAGGTAACCCACAGTGGGCGCAGGTATGTGGTTTTTAAGTTATGTTGTAAGAATTGGGGCTTGGGGATCGGGTGCAAACACTGATACTCTGCCTGGAGTAATTGTTGAGAGTGCTAAATAGTCCTCTTCCTATAAACTACAGTCCTGTATCTCTGGGCCCAGGATCTTGGGCTTTAGTCAAGAGCCATAACTGTGTACAGATACTTCCTTAGTTTGCATGTAGGGTAAAGCCTCAGGCCGTTCACAAATCTTGTCAACTACAGTAAGTATTTGCACTTTATTCAAACACTTGAGCCAAACTAGTCCTTTCTTAAGGTGAAATATCTTCCTTGGTTTTTAATTTTCTTGTTAAATTTAAACTGAAAAACATTCTCAGGGGAAAAAGGGTAAAGGATGTTGTAAGTGAAGAAAGAGGTAAAATGGGGTGATGGGAATATCAAAAATAGTGGGAAAAAACAGGTCAAAGAAAAGAGCAGGGCGTAGGTATGAAACATTTTTGTATGTTCAGACAAATATAGTTTTTTTAAAAAAATTAAATTCATCCAATGGCTGTACTAATAGACATACTTTTGTTGAAAATACAGAGAGGCTAATTTATCAGGAGAGAGGTGGTTTAATAATTTTCACCTATTTTTAAATGGCAAATTTTAATTACAATTAAAAAATGGAGAAAATGGTAACTCACTTAAAATGTAAACTGATAAGAGTTAAAGGAAATGATAGTTTTCTAATGTTCTAATCATGCCATGCTTGTCCTGAATACTGCTGAATTCACCGCTTGGAAGGGAAGACTAATCTTATTAGGACTATGTCATAATTTAGAATATGACTTCTTACTATTTCTTAATTACAAAAGTGTCAGTAAAAACTGCAAACTCAGTTATTTAAATATTTGATACCTTTGAAAATCCACATCTCTTCATCTATTAGACAAAATGAATTTATTTATAAGATCTGATTCATTTCATTTTAATAAAAATAAAGATAAAATAAAGTGACATGAACTGGAAAAAATAATAGTGTAAGTCAGAAAGTAATTTTTAATGAGAATAAATATTGGATAAACAGAATTCACTGCCACTGATTAAAAAATACTGTACATAGTGATTTTTTAAAAAATATCATGATGGAAATAAGGCAGCTTTCATTTAGAAGAAAAGCATCACTGATTTCTTAATCAACTGAGAACACCCACAGGGGTAATTACAGGCCACTCTTGTCGTTAAACATGGGCTGCAAAATCCATCTAAATCAAGTAATCAGTTTGTTGATTAAAAAATAAAAAGGACTAAGATGATATATGCCTTAAAGAGAAATATAAGACATTCTGAGAATATCATGTGTGGTGGAAGGATTACTAATACATGCAAAATTCTTTTCTCAAAATCTTTGAGTAGTATTCAAAATGGGAGAACAGCCTGGTTTTTCAGACTTATAAATTTGGGGCTGCTAACACTTTCTCACTTGGCATTCTTTGTTATCTCTTCATAGTTGCTGTGTTTGCGGCACAGAGAAGTGAAAGATGCAAAGAAAAAGAAATAGGTCAGGAAGCTTGTGATCTATTTGGGAAGTAAGGCCAAAAATAAAAGTCAAAATAAAGATTCAGATAATAGGACAAATTAATGTTAGAAGAAATGCCATGAGATAGAATGTGATTGACCAACAAAGATTTTTGCAAACTAATTGCTAGAATTCACATAGGGGAATCTTTGGTAGACTAGGGTGTCCAAAAAGTCACCGATTTGATTCAGCCATGAAGGACAGTGAAAACTGGCTGCGTGAAGAGTACAAAGATTAAGATGGGGTTGACAAACCTGTTTTGGGCTAAATCTGGCCTGGAGACTACTTTATACAACCTGCAGAACCAAGAACGAATCATACATTTTTCAGTTCAGTTCAGTTGCTCAGTTGTGTCCGACTCTTTGCAACCCCATGGACTGCAGCATGTCAGGCTTCCCTGTTCATCGCCAACTCCCAGAGCTTACTCAAACTCACGTCCATTGAGTCAGTGATGCCATCCAACTATCTCATCCTCTGTCATCCACTTCTCCTCCTGCCTTCAATCTTTCCCAGCATCAGGGTCTTTTCTAGTGAGTCAGTTCTTTGCATCAGGTGGCCAGAGTATTGGAGTTTCAGCTTCAACAACAGACCTTCCAATGAATATTCAGGACTGATTTCCTTTAGTATAGACTAGTTGGGTCTCCTTGCAGTCCAAGGGACTCTCAAGTGTCTTCTCCAACACCACAGTTCAAAAGCATCAATTCTTCTGCACTCAGCTTTCTTTATAGTCCTACTCTCACATCCACACATGACCACTGGAAAAACCATAGCCTTGACTAGATGGACCTTTGTTGGCAAAGTAATAATATCTCTGCTTTTTAATATGCTGTCTAGGTTGATCATAGCTTTCCTTCCAAGGAGTGGAAAAATAAAGTCAGCCACTGTTTCCACTGTTTCCCCATCTATCTGCCATGAAATGATAGGACCAGATGCCATGATATTAGTTTTCTGAATGTTGAGCTTTAAGCCAACTTTTTCATTCTCCTCTTTCACTTTCATCAAGAGGCTCTTTAGTTCTTCACTTAGCCATAAAGGTGGTGTCATCTGCATATCTGAAGTTATTTCTATTTATCCCGGCAATCTTGATTCCAGTTTGTGCTTCATCCAGCTCAGCATTTCACATGATGTACTCTGCATATAAGGTAAATAAGCAGGGTGACAATATGCAGCCTTGATGTACTCCTTTCCCAATTTGGAACCAATCTGTTGTTCCCTGTCCAGTTATAACTTTTGTTTCTTGACCTGCATACATATTTCATACAAATATATATTATATACATATTTCTCAGGAGGCAGGTCAGGTGATCTGGTATTCCCATCTCTTTCAGAATTTTCCACAATTTGTTGTTATCCACACAGTCAAAGGCTTTGCCATAGTCAGTAAAGCAGAAGTAGATGTTTTTCTGGAACTCTCTTGCTTTTTTGATGATCCAGTGGATGTTGGCAATTTGATCTTTGGTTCCTCTGCCTTTTCTAAAACCAGCTTGAACATCTGGAAGTTCATGGTTCACGTATTGTTGAAGCCTGGCTTGGAGAATTTTGAGCATTACTTTGCTAGTGTGTGAGATGAGTGCAATTTTGTGGTAGTTTGAACATTGCCTTTCTTTGGGATTGAAATAAAAACTGACCTTTTCCAGTCCTGTGCCCACTGCTGAGTTTTCCAAATTTGCTGGCATATTGAGTGCAGCACTTTCACAGCATCATCATTTAGGATTTGAAATAGCTCAACTGGAATTCCATCACCTCCACTAGCTTTGTTCATAGTGATGTTTCCTAAGGCCTGCTTGACTTTGCATTCCAGGATGTCTGGCTATAGATGAGTGATCACACTGTCATGGTTACCTGAGTCATGAAGATCTTTTTTTGTATAGTTCTGTGTATTCTTGCCACCTTTTCTTATGTTTGAAAAAAAAAGAAGAATATTCATAACACTGAAAATTTATATGAAATTTAAACTTCAGTGTCCACCAATAAGGTTTTATTGGTACACAGCCGTTATCCATTTGTTTATGTCTATGGCTGCTTTTGTGGTACAATGCAGACTGTACAATGTACATGTGTACCACAGGTACAATGTGGCACAAGGGCAGAACTGAGTAGTTGTGACAGAGAATAAATGGTTTAAAAAGTCTAAAGTATTTAGTATATAGATCATTACTAACAAAGCTTGCTGACTCCTGATGTAAGAGAATAATGGGCAATGATAATGGAAAGGAATGTTGGCATGCTTATAAGACACCCAGCTTGAGATGAAAAGGAACCCTTGCAGGTTTTGAATATAGGAGGAAGCCAAACTGCCTTTGCTTCCTAAACACATCACCTGTGCCTACAAATGTTTGTTAAATCATAAAAAAATGAACAACAATGTTTCAGATTCCTAACCCCACTGTTGCTTTAGAATTGTTGCTCTTCAAAAGAATGAATGCTATTTCAGCAAAGGCCATGTACCTTGACTCTCTGAGGTTGTCCATCCTAATCTCCCACAAGTGTGCTGTGAGCGGCTCTCACAGATTTTGACGTTGTTGGGCGTGAAACAGTACCTTGTGTTTTGGGGCTTTTCTAAGAGTGTATTTAGATGACTCCTCCCTGGACCTTTCTTCTCTGGATTGTATGACATTGTTTGTCTTCTACTTTTCCTACATAGCTCAGATAGAACTACAAAAAGTGAGAGTTTGCACTGACACAAAGAATTGACCAGAAAAGCTCACTGTCTCTAGAGGGTTTGTGAGAGCCAGATCATTAGAGAAAAAGTGGTTCAGGCAAAGACACATTGCAGAAGGAGGCCAATGTTAGACCACTCCTGTGGGTGTTTGCATCAGATCCACCATGGATTCATTTCAAATACCAAGTTTCCTCTAATATTTTAAGGCAGCGTGTCACCAAGCCTCGCTAAGGGGTGAAATATAAGAAGAGTGTAGAGAAACACATGGGAAGAACCTCACCATAAAAAGAAAACAAACTCTGGGAAATGTGGTTAAGAAATATCAGACTCAATTAATAGTGGAGCCTTCAATAACTTTAGAGAAATCCAATACAAACCAAATTCAAATGACATGCCAGAGTTTCTAGCCATGCTTGCTTTCAGTTGACTGTGTTTTTAAAAAATCTTAGGCGGATTTCTTTAAGGAAACCAAACCTGGTTAAAACCTACATTCCTCTAGGTAATAAAAATTAGGTAAAATACAAATTTCACATTTTTATCTTTTACTTAAAAACAGATATCTTTTTAAAGTTTTTGTCTCATTTACAAAAAAATTTTTTGAGAAATGATGGGACGATCATTTCTAAGTAGATCATTCAGTAGAGTAGGGCAGAGATGAAGTTAAGGGAGAACGTTGAGAATGAGAAAAGTTATCATATTTTAAAAATGCAATTTAAAATAAAAATGCATAACTCGTTTTGGAGCTAATCCCAGATAAGTATGACTATAGTCAGGGATAATGATGAAATCTGGATTAGAACTGTGTAAAGCTTTGAAAAAGCAGTAAGTGCAAGTGTTGGGAATGTAAAATGGATGAAATTTTGGAATGATCTTCTACCCTAAATGGAGGGAAATAAAGCTTAACTCACATGTCAGTATGGTCTCATAAATACTCACCTAGAAGAGCACAACCACAGAATACTTGGATATAGATACAGATGCAGACACACACATGGACATGGACAAATAGATGTGCTTTAGGGTATGAAAAAGTTCCTAGGTCAAAATTGTAACAGTGCAATGCATTCTAGAAAAAAAAAATCATTTCCTACCCTAGCCAAGAATGTAAAAAAATGACTGCCCCACAACATTGTATAATGAATCTTCTAGCCGCAGTCTCCTATAGAAGCATAATTTATGTAGTGGATGACAAGAAGAGTTTTATGATATCTGGAATTCATTTAAAATTTTTAGATGGGCAAAACTGAGATCCAATTAAAACCTTAATAAATGACTCTGTGTTGAATACAAATATATTAAATTAATATGTGTGCAAGATGAAATTGGAAAAGTTATGGGAGTCTGAGTTTTAATTCTATTTCTATTAGGAAACATTATAACTCAGAGAATTACATGGTAATGGGATTGTTTACACTGAAAGCAAAACTGAATTTAAATAGGACATTTTAGCCCATGACTTGTCATAACTTATAAAATCTCAGCCTTAAGGCATATTAAAATTAAGGTGAAAGGCTGGTGAGGAAAAGGAAGATGGACCATTAGAGCCTAGAAGAACCCACAGGAGGCTGATGTAACAATAGGGCCAGTTCCCAAGGATCTTACCATGGAGGAAAGCAAGGGCTGGCAGGCTACTGTACATCAGGCCCCACCCACATCATACAACCATGAGAGATACAGCAGGGAGAGTCTTTGGTCAGATGAAATTCTCATGAGCAGAAGGTGGTAATAGCTGGTTTTACGGGAAACCTGGATGGGATATGCAATGTCTTTGTTAAAGTAGGACCCAGGAGCTAAGGGTTGATAGATACAAGTGAGTATACCTATCCTGTACACTTAGAAAGATAGAATGTATTTATTTCCCATATACTTACATATTTGCTCTAGGTTTTGTATCCTGGTCTGTATCCAGCACGTGGCACACGTGCGTGCTAAGTTGCTTCAGTTGTGTCCAGCTCTTTACGACTCTATGGACCATAGCCCACCAGGCTCCTCTGCCCATGGGATTCTCCAGGCAAGAATACTAGAGTGGGTTGCCATGCCCTTCTCCAGGGAATCTTCCCAACCCAGGGATAGAACCCCTATCTCTTATATCTACCTGCATTGGTAGGCAGGTTCTTTCCCATTAGCGCCTCCTGGGTAGGTCCCAGTATGTATTCTAGAGAGGATATATTCTTACCCTTGGTTTTTTGACTATCAAATCTAAGACAATTAGATTAAATTTGAATGGTGTCAAATGATAGAGATTGGGCTTCTAATCTACCTGGGAGCCGAGTGTAGCAGTTATGAGTGCAGACACAGAAGCCCAACTATCTCAGTTCAAATCTCTGTTGCCCTACTTACCAGCTGAGAATGACAACATTGATATGGATGTCATGAGGGTCAAATGGGATATTGTATATAGTTGCAGGGTGCCTATGGTTGGTTATTATTATTTTTGGAAACAGGCTTTTGGCTTTAAGTCATGTAACTTGAGACTTGGAAAATTATGCTGTATCTATGGGCTAAACTAAGCTACTCCTATAGTTTGGCTAGTTTTAAAACAGACAACCAGTACCCACCTGCACATCTGGCTGTGCCTTCATTCCCTAATAAGATCAGAATATGCTTTTATTACCATCCAACTGCTTTTTTTCTCACCCAACTTCTGTCCAGCTCAAAGAATGACTGTTAATATTGTTTTGTAAAACTTTTGGTCCAGACTTACTTTAGAATTGTTTGAGTTTGTTTTTAGGTTGTTATAAAATATGACAATTCCTGCCCCTATTTAGTTATAATTTATGGATGCTAACAAAAGAATAACATTTTGGGAAGTGTGGACATGGGTGGGTGGGAGTTTGAGAGAGCCATACACAAGATTGAGGGAGCTAGTGAAACCCTCTCGGCGATGTACCCAAGCCACAGGATGCTGGTTGTTTGCCTGATCAGTGTTTATTTTTCTGAGACACTCAAGAAGAATGGAAATCATCCTATTCACACTCTCTTTAGTCAACTTTTTTTTTTTTTTGCTTTAGAAAAAGAGCTACCATTTTGAGAATGTTCATAGTGCCGGAGATTGAGGTGAGTGGATTTACAAGCAGTATCTTATTTTTCACAAGGAATTACATATTATTAAATAAACTAAGGATTAAAGAGAGGTTAAGAAACTTGATCAAGGTCTTCCAGCAAGGAAGGGCTCAATGGGGTTGCTCGCTGGAGTCCACTGTGTTGTCTCCCAGAACGGCAAACTTTCTGGATGGAAAAAGAGAGCTCTGTCTGCTCTTGGCCTTCCCACCTGCCACCCTGTCAGACTCAGTCCCTCTTTTCTTATAGCTTTGCTTCCACTTTGGATAAGGACCTTGTTGTGGTAGTCACTCAGCCATGTCCAACTCTTTGTGACCCTTGGACTGTAGCCACTGGGCTCTTCTGTCTATAGGATTCTCCAGGCAAGAATACTGGCGTGAGTTGCCATTCCCTTCTCCAGGGGATCTTCCTGACCCAGGGATCGAACGTGGGTCTCCTGCATTGCAGGCAGGTTCTTTACTGTCTGAGCCATTAGGGAACCCTGGTTAAGGACCTTATCACATTGTATTATATCATATATGTCTTATCTTTCTCACTTGACAGAACCTGAGATAATGTTAGAGACCACAGAAATCATTCTCTCATCTCTGATAGGTCCTGTAGTACTTCAATAAAAGTTTTCTCCTCCAGTTAACGTTAGCTCAAAAAAATTTTAATCTTCTAGTAGCAGCTCAATAAAAGTTTGTTGAATTCATAAACAGATGAAATACTGAGTATTCCTGACTCACTGAAGACCATGAGAGAAAGTGGTGGTTTAAAACACGCAGTCAGGATCAAGGAGTTCTTCTTTGAAAATACAGCAGATCTCTGAAACAGATGGAAGGGTTAGAGGAAGGAGTGGGAGAGCAGAGTCTTCTTCAGGGAGACTAAAAAGAGGAGTTTCCCTTGGGAGCAAGTCAGTTCCTCCACAGTCTCAGCCTCTGCAACCCCTTTCTGAGGTTCCTCCTGCTCTCCCGGGATTTTGCATGTTCTCATCAAGAAAACATCAAATGCCTTCCTTGACAGCTGGGGCTTTTGCTCTATGGTTTGTGAGCCAATCTCAGATGTCACAGTCACCACTGGCAGCCTATAGTGCTTTTCCTGACGCCATGTAGGCAAACTAAACTGGGTTCCAGCAAGTGAAACTTCTTTTGGGTAAATATTTTGGGCCTACTTTTAATATTTCTCTGACAGACTAAGTGGTGGAGATCTGTATATACACAGGTCAGTCTCTCCCTTTTTCTGCTATGTATGTGATGTTACTTTCCTTGTAGAAATAACTGTTTCTCTTAGTCAGTTCTGGATGGGGAATTGGGCTTTCCTTGTTGCTTTTCAGTCAACAAGGAAAGGCGGCTTGCTGAAGAGAGGTGGAGAGGGCCTAGGACATGTCTTCTCCCAGATCGCCTGCTTCTTAGGTGGAGCTGCTATACCTCACCGTGTTTTAGCATCAGAGTATTCAGGTTGGATGGGAGAAGGCAGTGGCACCCCACTCCAGTACTCTTGCCTGGAAAATCCCATGGATGGAGGAGCCTGGTAGGCTGCAGTCCGAGGGGTCCGCTAAGAGTCAGACACGACTGAGAGACTTCACTTTCACTTTTCACTTTCATGCACTGGAGAAGGAAATGGCAACCTACTCCAGTGTTCTTGCCTGGAGAATCCCAGGGACGGAGGAGCCTGGTGGGCTGCCGTCTATGGGGCTGCACAGAGTCGGACACGACTGAAGTGACTTAGCAGCAGCATTCAGGTTGGATGGTGAAAAATGGCCTCTCTGGATTTCCAATGCTAATAGAAAAGTTTAGATCTAACCTTGTTACTGAAATTGCAACAAAATTGTCAAATACGCATACAGTTAATGTATATATATGAAAATATACTATATTTTCATATATACATATATTCTATTTACAGTGTATTTATGTATACATACATTTTTCATGGGCTTCCCAGGTGGTGCTAGTGGTAAAGAACCTGCCGGCCACTGCAGGAGATGTAAGAGACAAGGTTTTAATCCCTGGGTTGGGAAAATTCCCTGGAGAACCGCAGGCAATCCATTCCAGTATTCTTGCCTAAAAACGTAAGCTTAAAGCAGGAAAGAGCAATGCATTATCAGTTCAGTTCAGTTCATTCGCTCAGTTGTGTCCGACTCTTTGCGACCCGGTGGACTGCAGCCCGCCAGGCTCCTCTGTCCATGAGATTCTCCAGGCAATGAAAGATCATCGAACCCAAGTCTCCCGCATTGCAGGCGGATTCTTTACCGCCTGAGCCACGAAAGAAGACATTGTGTACTTAGAAACGAAATATATCCTACATAGGCTCCAGTTGGTTGCATCTTTCCTTGATTGACATTTGTGCTCCCTTTTAATGGCAAATTAATTTTAGATAAGGCCATCACAGGGTTTTAAAGTAGAATGAAGGCTCTTTCCTTGACCAGCTTAGGGAGAATTTTGCTACTTTTGAAGAATCCTTTGATGTACCCAAAGCCTGGAGAGAGATGATTCCAAACCCACTAAACTTCTTTAAAAGTGTGAAGGGTCTGCTATGAGTTCTCTGATCTGTTAGCGAAGACCGTATCGAGGAGAAGAAAAGGCCACTTTCTCTCCCCAGCGGGACCCATCTGAGCTCCCAGCCTGCTGCTGAGCGACATTATATACGATGAACAGACAGAAGTTTACAGAAAAAAACAGAAAAGAAAAAGTAGCAAGCACCAAGAGGCAGCCGCAGGCGCCAGGGACGGCACGTGATCTGGGGGCGGGGCCTCGCAGGCCGCTAGCCAGTGGACGGGACCGGGGGCGGGCCCACGACCCAAGGGGCGGGGCCTGTGCCCGCGCAGCTCTCACCGCGGTCCCCTTATTTGGATCTGCGGGAATGTGGGCTGGAGCGGTCCTGCAGCGGTACCAGCCTCCAGCCTGTCGCCGGGACTGCCCCTGACCCAGGCGCGCCCGCTGCTCGGTGGCAGGAGGGCCGGCGGAGCGCCATGGCCTGCATCCTGAAGGTAACGAATCGCATCTATGGCTCGGACGCGTGGTTGGCCAGCCTCTTGCTGCTCAGAGGCGCGGAGTCAACCGCGGTCCCACCGCATCCTCATCTCAGTTGTCTTTTCCTGGCGTTGATTTTCTTTTTGTTCCTTTGGCAAATGCATATGGAGGGAGATTCAGAAACATGTAGCTGGCACGGCTTCTCTTCCCACCATTCCTGCCTGCTCGCGCCTGCATTGAAGGAACTGCAGACTGTTGGCTCCAGGGGAGAGAAGGGCTGTGTGCCGAATAATGGGGATGGCAGGGAGGGGAGGGGTGCTCCAGCGAATCCCGCGGCCCCGATGCCTGAGGCCTTTCTGAAGCCACGCACAGTAGAGCAAAGGCTGGCCACGGATTATTGGTGCTGAGGAGTAGAGCGCTTTTGAATGGGATGAGAGTGAGCAGAGGGAGTTCTACCTCACATTTGATCATATGAAGACAGAAACTTCTGAGTTTACAGGTAGTCCCTTAGGAATGAGTTTTCTGTGAAATCAGCTAACTCTGTGCCCAAAGTTCCACTTCGGAAGAGTTCACAAGAGGATGTATTTATTAGTAGAGAATTTCAAACCTAACTTTGGCTAAAAAATTTAAACAGTTGAACCTTTCTTTTGCTCACAAACACACAAAATGATTTCACTCCCTCTCAGAGTCTGCTCAGGCGCCCCTTCTTTGTTGAGTTTTCTTTCTCCACGTGTGTTCTTAGCCTGGAGTGAACATCTTTCTAGGTTCACAGCCTTGTAGCATCAGGTGGGAGGACTTGGTGTGAGTGCCTCACTTGAGAACTTTTTATTCCACAGGGAATTTTGTTTATTTTTTCATTCAATTTGTTTGTTTTTTCATTTTTCTGCACTATTGTTTCTACTGGTGCCTAACCTGACTCCTGACTGTATATGAGTCAAAAACATTCACAGCATGAAAGTTTCCTGGGCCTTGACTGGAGAGTGTAAAGGCCTACTCGTTCCAAGTTTGGGGAAGCTGTGTGTGACAGAGGGAAAACACCAGAAATTTGTGTGTGTATACGTGTGTATGTGTGTGTGTGTAGGAGCATTTGTTTTTCTGTGGAGTGATTTGAAGCCATCTACTGCTATATTAGTTACCTGAATCCTCTTCCAACATGCCTTGGTGTTAATGATGCAAATAAGAGACTAACCTAGTTTGTTTCCATTTCTTATAGTAAAGGAGATGAGATATTTCCTGTGATTTCTCTGAACTTCCTTTGTTTGATTTCGGAACATTATCTGGGACGTAATGGTAGCAAGATCGAATAATACATTTTTATTATTTACATTCGTACTACAATGTGGGATTTTTACCTTGGAGACTTCTAGCACAAGGACTGAAATATAATATGAGTCATCTCTACTATTTTTTGGGTTATTAGCCTAAAGGGAAGTTGAGTGTGACGTTTATTGTTGGCTGTCTTCTTCCCTTTTGATTTCTTCTCTATCTCATCTTGCACATGTTCCAAACATTTTTAAGACATTTTAAGATGAATCTGATCCAACTTTGCCTTTCTAGCCCCTCACACTGACCTCAGACATTTGGGACATATCTGATTGCTCCTTATTTTTTCTCCACTGAACCAAGCTGGGGTGCAGACAGGTAAACTGCAAAGAGCAAAGGCTTTGGACTCAGAAAGACCTTGGTTTGAACTCAGGCTCTGCCAGATGCTACCGGTGTGACCTTGGACAAGTCACTTAAATCATCTCTGAGTCTCAATTTCCTTAATATAAGACTGAAGTAACAGCACCACAAGGTTGTAATATTCCACAGGGTTGCTGTGGGGATGAAATAATATAAGATATGAAAAATACTTCGTGGAACGGGCATTCAGTATGTGCTAGTTTCCCTTATAAATAATAATAACTACAGTGTAATTAACCTTTACTATATCCTCAGCTCATTTCATATAACTGTTATTCTTATGTCAAGCCCTACAAGGTGAGTATCATTGTTTAAAATCCCATTTTACAGATGAGGAAGCAGAGGCTCCTGAGTTTAAGAGATTTATCCAAGGGAACAGGGTTAAGGGCAGGGTGAACCTGGACTTAGATTCAGATCTGCCAGCCTTCTTTATATTTTAACTGTGTCCCTATACCTTCCCATGTGATGACTTTCTAAGTTGCCCTAAAACCATTCAGAATCCTTATCACCTTCGAGAAACAAAGTACCATTGTGCAACGATGGTCTTGATGGCCTGTGGTAGACCTTTTCTCCTTGTCTTTGAAGGGCTATGTGTGGTGCAGTGGACAGTCCATACACCTAGATTCCATGCAGGCTTGATCTCCTGCATATATTAGACAGTCACTGCAACTTGGAACATCAATTTGCCCAAGCTGTAGAATGGCTGACAGGGTTTTATGAGGGTAAGATGATATACTGTTTTTGTTGCTTTTGATGAAATATTTTCTGCCATAACTGGCCCTAGGCTTACTGTAGGTATCACAAAATGTATAAGCCAATGACTCCATTCTCAATTGGCTTCCAGTATAGTAAGGGGGATAGAAAAGTAAATGAATGTTTATGTTACAATGTGAAGAGTAATAGGTCTGTGGAAGGCATAAGAGAGAAGCATGGAGAGAGAAAGCAATGAACCCTCTAATTGGACAATCGGGATGGACTTCTCACTCATATATGATTTGAACTGTAATTTGAAGATTGAATATGATGTAGTGTATGAAGCTTGTGTTTTAGAAGGATAACTTTTGAGGCAGGGTCAACTTTATTCCGTGGGCAAAATATAGTCTTCTCAACAGAATTTAGAGGTAGATCTTATTTTACATTTTTACATTATGAGAAAACTAAGATACAAAGAGGTGGATTAACCTATCATTATTGCCTAAATAGTGACCCTAAATAGGAATCCTTGACTAGCTAAGAGGAGGAGCCTATACTGTGGCAGCAAATGGTGGTCTTTGGGGGCCATACAGATTATCCACTCAAGGTTTTATGCATAGTAAGAGCCCATTCTGCCCATGTGTAAAGCTGGTTCTCATAATGGAATAATGATTACCTCAATAATCATTTAATTGCGGAATATATACTTACTCTACACTGCATGGACTTTGAAGAAATATGTGGGTTTTGTTTATGGTTCCACCACTTACTGTTTGTGCAACCACTAATAAGTTTCTTGATTTCATTGCCTCAGTTTCTGAAATGGAGATGATCATGCATTCCTCAATGGGTTATTCTACAGGTTAAATGGGAATATCTTCACATTAGTTAGAATAGGCTAGTTTACTGCAGTAAAAAACAGCCTCACGTCTTAGTAGGTTCATTTCTTGCCGTGCTTCTGGTTAGGCAGCTCTTCTGGGGAGCTAGGCCATTGTGAACAAGCAAATAAAGGGCCACTCTCTTTCCATAGGGTGTTTTAAAAGTCTTTGAAATTTGGTAGACAAGGAAGATATTTACTTAGTATTTATTTGGTTATTAGTAAAATAAAACTTTTAAATTTATAAAAGTCATTTGATTTTCTTCTCTTATAAATTACAGATTAGTATTTGCTATAATGAAAACCTATTCCTATTTTCTTTAATGATTTCTATCTTTGGCCAGCAGTTACTTTTTGAGAACAGTTTCATGTATACCTTTGATGTTTAACATATATTTAGTGAATTGTATTAAGGTTCTTTTTTTGGATTCTGTGCTGAAATGTACACTGAGTTGACATGTGGACACAGGACACTTCTTTCTGCCTTGGAAAAGATTATGGTTTTGCCAGGTTGCTGAGACTTAGGAACTTGAAGCAGTTAGACAATAGCACAATAGGTGCGTGACTAAGCTACTGTTATCTTCTCTACCTGTCACCTGTCCTTGTATGACATTGATCCTTTTTTGGAGGGCCCTGCTGTGAGACGTGCAGGATCTTAATTCCCTAATCAGGGGTCGAACCCATACCTCCTACAGTGGAATGGAAGCTCAGAGTCTTAACCACTGTACCACCAGGGAAGTCCCTACCTTGATCTTGATTGATGGGAAATTTGATGAGTGTTGATATCCAGTTATGTATGGGCTTGGTGTCTTCTCATTTACTCTTCCCCCACTGCTCTAGACCTAATCCTTCACCATGCTGCATCAATTCTATCTCAGGAAAATCTGTCAACTCTGCACATTATCCTCCATCCCTGTCATCTCTGTCTTGTCCAGAACCTCATATTTGGTCTGTGTTTTGAAATAGTCTCCTTTCCTTCAGGCTCTTCATAAACTTGCCCACCTTCCACATCACTCTCAGATTACTGTGCTGAAGCACAGTGCTCATCAAGCCATTTGTAGGCTTAAATGCTTGTCTTGGTTCCCCAGCCCCTGAAGGAGAAGCCCAGCTATTTAGCTTGGCATTCAGGTTCCTTCCAAATCTAGCCCCTGCCTGCATATCTGGCCTCACTGCCTGCTACTCCCTTACCTATGATCTAGATACTTATCTAGATGAACTCCAAATCTTCAGATATACCTCCTTTCATGGTTCTGTGCCTTTGTAGTATAGTATAGGGGTTGAAGGGGTTTCCTTGGTGGCTCAGATGGTAAAGTGTCTGCCCGCAATGCGGGAGACCCGGGGTTTAATCCCTGGGTTGGGAAAATCCCCTGGAGAAGGAAATGGCAAAAGCATGGTCTCTAATGTCAGACCAACCTATTCCAGCAGTGAAATCTCTAAGCCTCAGTTTCCTCATCTGTGAAATGGGAGCAGAAATAGTGTCTACTTCTTTAGGTTATGAGGAATAAATGAGCTAACTTCTATAGAATAGAACCTGACACATAATAAGTCCTTGATAAGTATTTGCTATTAGTTGTTATCATCCCGGCTGTTTTCACTGCAGGAAATTCTCTCTGCTATCACTTTTCCTCCTCTGACAGAGTTCAACTTATCTTTCAACTCCTATTTCAGTGTCACATCTGCAGTCAAATCCTCCTCTGCCTCAGCAGTCTTCCTTTGTGGCCCCATGGCTTGGTTTTTGTCTCTGTAGTGGACAAGTATTACCCTGTAGTGTAAATTAGCTGTTTATATGCTCAACTCTTTTGTTTTATTATGAATTCATAAAGCCCAGGGACTTTAGTAGGTTGATCAGCTAGTGTTTCCTAAGCATATTGAGGGCTTCCCTGATTTCTCAGTTGGTAAAGAATCTGTCTGCAATGCAGGAGGCCCTGGTTTGGTTCCTGGGTCAGGAAGATCTGCTGGAGAAGGGATAGGTACCCACCCCAGTATTCTTAGGCTACCCTTGTGGCTCAGCTGGTAAAGAATCCACCTGCAGTGTGGGAGACCTGGGTTCGATCCCTGGGTTGGGAAGATCCCCTGGAGAAGGGAAGGGCTACCCACTCCAGTATTCTGGCCTGAAGAATTCCATGGACTGTATAGTAAATGAATACTGTTCTTGCTGTAAGTAAGACTATAGACTCAGTGAAAAGAAAGGAATACCTAGGGTATAGGAATATTTGAGTGGTGGTGTTGGTAGTTATGTAATTGAATATTGGGGGCAAGAAAGGTCTTGTCTTATTCAACTTGATATTCATAACAACTAGTCTGACTCTTAGTAAAGAGATTCCTAAATGTTGAATGGGCTTCCCAGGTGCTCAGTGGTAAATAATCCACCTGCCAATGAAGGAGACACAGATTCTGTCCCCGGGTTGGGAAGATCTCCTGCAGAAGGAAATGACAACCCCCTCTGGTATTTTTGCCTGGGAAATTCCATGGACAGAAGAGCCTGGTGGGCTATAGTCCATGGGGTCATAAAAGAGTTGGATACGACTTAGTGACAAAACAACAACAATAACAAGATATTAACTGTGTAAATGATACAATTTTTTTGAGATGCTAATTAGAGACAACAGTCTAACTTGGCCTCTTCTAGGAATAGCTGAATTCTTTTTAGATATAGCGTGGATTTTTCACTCTAACATAAGCAAGTAGATTGTAGTCTATCAATTAGTTTTCTTAAGTTGCTTCTCAGTTTTGTTTCTTTTAGATCTGTGATTGCTTCTCATATAAAATCTGGAGCCAATTTGAAATCTGGAGGGAGGGAGAACCGAGAACTGGACTTGGACGGAGAAAGAGGAAAGTATAGGAGTGACTTATCTTGTGTTACGATCATTTTGATTCTCTGGGTTAAAAGAAACGATAAAAGCAAAAGCAAAAAACAAACTCCAACTTTTGCAACCATAATTTGTGTTTCTCAAACTGTGAGATGTCAAAGGAAAATAATATGGCTTCACTCAGACTGGACAGCCACAGAAATGTCACAGGTACACAGGTTGTAATCCTGAAACTCTAAGATAACCCCAGCACATAGAATAGACAAGGCACTTTGTTTAATAAATCTGCTTTATGACATTTCTTTCTGCTGCCCAAAGGATGCTGAAGTCTCAGTAGTTGCCCGGCCTCATTTTTAGGCTCATGGTGTCTGAGCAGGTGCTTTTGCAATTTCCATCAGCTTACTTTGGGGAATGAGTTGCTTATGTAAAACTTTGCTCTTTGGATGGATTGAGAACAACAGCAGCATTAACAATTGTTCTCTAGTGAACTCCTAGAGTGTGTTCAGGCTGGGTCCTTGGCTGCCTGCTTTTCATATATCATCTCATGTAAACTTTTACTGGCTTTCCAGGTGGCTCAGTAGTAGAGAATCCACCTGCCAGTGCAGGAGACACAGGAGACGCGGTTTGATACCTGGGATACTGAAGTTCAGAGAAGCTAATTAACTTGTCCCAGGTCATATGGTTAGTAAGTGGTGAAGGTGGGCTTGAACCTGGCTCTGGTTGGTGATGTAATGTGTATTTTACCTTCAGGGCCAATTTGGTGAATGTTCACAGGGGCTTTGAGTCTATTTCACCATCCTCTGAATCTACACAGCCTCCTAACATACTCCTGATGGGGCTCATTTTTAGCTGTGTTATTTTTAGTTATCCCTTCCTCAGAGTTTCCTTTGTGACAGAGGAACTGGAGGATATAGAAGGGCCACAGAGAGTGTGGAAATAAGGTTCTAACTCTGCCTCTAAATTATTAATAGCCTTTTGACCCTGAGCAAGTCTCATGACTACACACCCCCACTTTCCTGAGAAACTCCTGTGTCCCTTTGAAGGTGGGAGTGAAACAGAAGAGTAATAGAGTTGGATTTACTGTTAGGCCAAGCTTCAGGATCTGCCCCCCTCCCACCCCCTCCCC
>NW_011494954.1:6397180-6409515 GCF_000754665.1 Bison bison bison | reverse complement strand
TGTATTTATAATATTATATTCATTTTCTTAAAGAGAACCACAGATTATATAAGCTTCAGGCTTCCCAACCAAGATCCCCCCTGGAGTGGTGTTGGCATCCAAAAGAGATAAAGCTTGTGAATGTACTTTGAAAAGTAGAATGTGCTGTACACATACTCAAATGATTATTAGTATTATTAATAATTAGATAACAGCTTGAATCAAGAAAACCTATCTTGGGGACTAGTAAAGAAGAGTTTAGATTTGAGGAAAGCAGAGGAAACCCACTAAGCTTTCCATCAGAGGTCTGGGAAAAATTATGGTATCTCCTCCCCAGGAGAAAAGTTTTTATCTGTGAGAATTTAACACATACTTATCCCCGAGGGTTGGAGATGGGATAAGTCCTCTGTTTTCTGGATTCAGCAAAAAGTGGAGGAAGGCATTTTTCTAATTGAACAGAGTAGATTTAAACAAGTGTTATCAGGATCCCATTACAGAAAGCTGCAGTTTAGCTCCTAGTTATTAAAAGGCTCATTATTCAGTTTATGGATTAGCCAGATCCTGTTGGTCCCTGGCTACTCTGATCTACACCTTTTATGCGTTTCAATGCCAATTAGCACTCCCACCAGAGCCTGGAAAAGTCAAAGGAGCTAAGCCTCAAATTGGTTCATTCCTTTCCCTGTTAGCAGCTTTGTCAGGGTTTGTCAGCAGGAGGGTAAAGAAAAGGACTCAAATGCGGTGAAGAGATTATCTGTGATTTCACTATTGTTTTCTTTCTTCCTCAGCTGGAGAATTAAAAGTGCACTCTGGTTCTGATTTTAACTTGATTTAAAGTCACTAAATCAGAGATCTTGGCCTAGGGCATCCAGAGACTTCAATAAACAGCAGCCTCAGGGTAGGTAATATTTTCAGAGAGCCCTTTGTCCACACCCCACATCTCCAGGCCTCTGTTTCATTTCCTGTGAGATGTGGAGGGGTGGGGGCTCACAACTTCTGGTATTTGGGAGACTGGAAACAGTTAACTCCTAAAGAGATTGCTCAGGGGCCAGGAAAAGAGAGTCCTTGTCCTAAGACATTCTAGTGTTTGTGTAAAAAATATGTCTCTCCACTGATGTATTGAACAGTCTTATGGACTCTGTGGGAGAGGGAGAGGGTGGGAAGATTTGGGAGAATGGCAATGAAACATGTAAAATATCATGTAGGAAACGAGTTGCCAGTCCAGGTTCGATGCATGACGCTGGATGCTTGGGGCTGGTGTACTGGGACGGCCCAGAGGGATGGTATGGGGAGGGAGGAGGGAGGAGGGTTCGGGATGGGGAACACATGTATACCTGTGGCGGATTCATTTTGATATTTGGCAAAACTAATACAATTATGTAAAGTTTAAAAATAAAATAAAATTAGAGAAAAAAAAAAAAAATATGTCTCTCTACATACACATAGTAAATATAAAGAGAAATGGGCACCCACATTTATTCAATCATATCTTAATATGTATTGAGGTTTGAAAACCCTTGTATGTAAGATCCTTTTTTGGAAGGGACTTCTATCTAACATTCAAATCTGTTTCCTAGGGAATTTATTAGCTGTGTGTTTACCAGACACAAAATAAAAGGTTCGGTCAGTTTTGAAAACTCTATTTGCATCTTGCTCTGAAAGATCACGATCACAACGAAACGAAGTAAAATGTATATGTCCTGCATTGGGAGTGGGTTGTAATGTGGGCTTAAACTGTGCATGTGGAGCTCATCTTAGATTTTAAGGATTGGAGCGAGCAAATGACTATCCTTAGACAATTCCCCTCCTTCGGACAATAGGAGGACATACCTGCGGAGAGCAGGGCTGCGATTCCTAGTATAGTTGTTTGGTGTTCTTAGCCCCAACGGTGTGCCTGACTTTGGAGAAAGAGATGAGAAAGTCTCTCTCTGTAAAAGGTTTGCCTTATCAATCAGGGAAAAGGGTAACCAAGAAAGAAGAGCTGTTTTCTAGGGTGTGGACAGGAAAAAGACCGTGTTACGGACTCCAAGTCTGATTCCAGTTTTGTGATGAGTTTGAGTAATGACAATAATACCTTTATTTAATATTCTGCAGCAGTACTATCCAGTAGGAATATAATGCAGGCCACTTAGGTAATTTTTTATTTGTAAGAACCACATTAAAAAGAAAGCAAAAAGAAGTAGGCAGAATTTATTTAATAATATATTTTATTTAACCCCAAATATTCAAAACATGTTAATGTTAATTTGGAGTCAATATCAACTTATAAATAAGCTATTTAACTTGTTTCATAAGTCTTCATGTCTGTGTATATTTTGCCATTGCAGCATATTTCAATTTGGATGACAAAGTTTCATCACAAATACTTGATCTCTATTTAGATTTTATAAAATGTTCAGTTTAAAAAGTAGATTCACATGTCTAAGTTGCTCCAAAGATGCATTTAAGCCTTTGATGAGCCCTTAAAATTTCATCTGAAATGGAGTCCTATGCTTTCATATCCTGAGCCTGATTTGCCCCCCAGATGTTGAGCAGCTGTGAATTCTCCCAGGAGAGTGCTGCTTTGGTCTTAGTGAGGTAGGGTGAACTGGAGGCTTTGAGGTCAGAGACAGACTTTATGCACTTTTATTTGAATAGTTCCTTTGCTCCAGGAGGGCGGTACACATACGGCAGCAATTTAGACATACAGAATAAACCACAAGTCTTCTTTTAAGTCAAGACGGTAAGGTGATTGGAATTCCTTTGTACAGTTTGCTTATTTTTTGACTGTTTATTTGTGTCTATAAATTCAGCAATATGCTAATAGGTGTACGTCTGGTGGTACTTAGAGTAAATCACTTTGTAAACCTGCAGCGCAGTTTTGCTTGCCTGTACTGAGTTGTACAGCCTGCCCGGCTCTGCCTAGATTTCCTGAATCATAGAGTGTTAGCAATTTTTCACGTGGAGAATGTTTCATTGTCATAATGACAGCAGGTGCCGTTTGTTGAGTACCTTCTCTCTGGCAGACAGCTCGCAGATATTTTACAGATATTTATTATCCCTCAGCAAGATTACAGGATGGGTATTATTACTTTCATCCAACAGATGAGGAAACTCTAGTTCATATTGCATAAAAACTTTGTTAATGCGAGAACATTAGACCAAGGTCCGCAAACTAATAGCCCTTGGGTCAGATCCAGCCTGGTGCCTGTTTATATGTAGTGTGCAAGTTCAGAATGGGTTTTGTGTTCTAAAATGGTTGAAAACAATAAAAAAAGAAGATTTAATGATGTGAAAATGTTAAAAAATTCCAATATCGATGTCCTTGAATAAAGTTTTACTGGAATATAGCCATGTTTATTCATGTCTTAGTGTCTTGGTGTGCTTTTGTGCTGTAATGGCAGACTTTAGAAAGCTGACGTGAGAAAGCCACATGTAGACTTTGTGGCTTGCAAAGCCTTAAATATTCACTATCTTTCTCTTTACAGATAAAGTGTGCAAGCCTATGCTGAACTGTTGAGTTCTTACTGTAAAAGCCAGGGTCAGGGGCAGTCAGGGTACTCACACCTGGGCCTCACATCATGAATATCAGGGATATTTAGTGAATATGAAGCCAAGAACTCCATGTGAAAGAGGAAACTGAAGCCCAGAGAGGATAAGTAACTCCCCAAATTCACACAGTGGGACTGGGATTCAGACTCCAAAGCTTAATCCCTAAGTCCATTGCTTCTCACAGATAAGCTGACCACACTGCTGCTCAGCTTGAACTACAGGACCTCCTGAAGGGCTTTTTACATCAGAGATTTCTAAGCCCCACCCCCAGAGTTTATGATTCCATAGTTCTGGACTGGCATCTAAGAATCTGCATTTCCAGCAAGCCTCCAGGTGATGCTGCTTGATGCCAATCATACTTCATTTAGCCCTATCATACTACATCCTGCTCAATAAATTGCTGCTGAGTTATGAATGGCTTCAAAGCTGTGTGTGTGTTAGTCACTTAGTCAGACACGACTCTGTGACCCTATGGACTGTAGCTCACCAGGATCCTCTGTCCATGGAATTCTCCAGGCAAGAATACTGGTGTGGGTTGCCATTGTCTTTTTTAGGGGATCTTCCTGTCCCAAGGATTGAACCTGGGTCTCCTGTGTTGACAGGCAGATTCTTTACCATCTGAGCCACCAGGGAAGCCCTCAACTACAAATTTGAGTCAAGTGCATTCTAATGGCCTTTTCAGGCATTGTGATTGTTTGATTTCTGCCTACATTGTTCTCATTAAACTCCAAGCTTTCTGATGCTATGGGACTCAGGCCACCATGAATGTTGAAATGCTTGTGCCTCTGTGTCTGATAGCAAGGGACTGGGTCTGAAATGAATCTGTCACTGGTGCCATGCCTCTTGTATTTCTAGAAACTCTATTTCTTTCAAATCAGTTTCAAAATCAGTTTATGATGATTTATAAACCAGAAATTTGGTTCCTGCTGATTGTATGTCAAGCCCTTTCTCATATTGTGACCCTCGTTTCTCTGTGGCTAACAAGAAGACCTGGGGGTGTAGGAAACAGCTTCTGTAGTCAGATTGTCCTGGCTTTGGTAGTGGAAGTTAATGGGTTAGTGCTAGAGTTCACTTTCTTAATTATTGACTTAGTCTCATATTTAAAAAGTCACTATTTTAGAATTAGGAATGGGAAAAATGAGGCCTGGTGAAAGATGATAGCTTTTGTTTTTTCCATGTTGATGATTCATAGCCTTGTTTGGGACTTTAATAAGTAACAAAAAGCATTGGAAACTGCTGATTTAATCTCTTATAGGCTTATATTGGCATGAAAAAGAAAATAAATCTCTAAATGTTTGCTTTCTCCTGGATCTCCATTTATGTGCCTTTATTTATTGTGGAGCCCATTTTTCTGATTTTTCCACTTTCACCTTTGGCCTCCTAGCCTGTCCCCAGTACAGGTGTTAAAGAGATCATCATCAAGTACAGCTGGTATCCAGGTATCTATCTGTCTCCTGGGGATTGGTTCCAACACCCATGGTGATACCAAAATCTGCAAGTCCCTTATATAAAATAGCATCGTATTTGTATATGACCTATGCATGTCTATCCACGTGCTTTAAGTCATCTTTCATTGTGTGTTAGTTGCTCAGTCTTGTCTGACTCTTTGGGACTGTAGCCTGTCAGGCTCCTCTGTCGGTGGAATTCTCCAGGCAAGCATACTGGAGTGGGTAGCTGTTCCCTTCTCCAGGGGATCTTCCCGACCCAGGGATTGAACTCAGGTTTCCTGCATTGCAGGTGGATTCTTTACCTTCTGAGGCACCAGGGAAGCCCAATCTTTGAATACTGACACTAATACAATGTACATTTTATGTAAAAAGTTGTAAGTACAATGTAAATAGTTGCCAGCACAAGGCAGATCCAAGTTTTTGCTTTTGGAAACTTTCTGTAATTTGGTGGACAGCAGAACTGGGATGAGCAGAAGCCACAGGTGGCAGAAACTGGAAATGGCCAAACTTGGGGACGCAGGAACTTGTGGGTGGCAGAACCTGAGTTCAGCTGACTGTGTCTAAAGAACCATCATCTCAGCCTTGTAAATCTTCGCTGTACAAGGGAAGCCTTGTGGAACTCTGTTGCCAAGCAAATGAAATATCTTGCAGAGTGAGTTCCCAAGGTAAAAACCGTTCCAATAGGAATTCTACTCTGGGAAACCTGAGTTTTTTCTGTGTGTGTTCAGTCACTGTCGTGTCCAACTCTTTGTGATCTCATGGACCATAGTCCACCAGGCTCCTCTGTCCATGGAATTTTCTAGGCAAGAATACGGAAGTGGGTTGCCATTTCCTTCTCCAGGGGATCTTCCCCTCCAAGGGATCAAACCCTCACCTCCTGCATCTCCTGTATCGCTGTCAGATTCTTTACCGCTGAGCCACCGGGGCTCCTGGTGTAGACTCAGTGATGTGGCATTGATGACAGCCGATGGATGTCATCCCACACACCTTTGCCATGGCCTAGAGGCTGACTTTGCTACTACTTTGCTCTTTCATTACTGACTTTCTCCACCTTGTCCTCCTTTCTTTCTCCCTAGTTCTTGAAGAAAATTCAAGATACTGCTGAAAATTCTCCAGTAGTAACAGGTACCTGAACCAACGACACCTTATGATGTTTTCTTGTTTATTCTTTACATTCTTTCAGTTGGGAGTTAGAAAATCTCTCTCTCTTGTACCCTGGTTTATGTCACTTAATTATTTGCTCCTTGGCAGGTTTAATATTTATTTAATTCTGCTTGCTGTTTAACCATAGCGACCTGGTTGATGACTTGAGCTGAACCAAGATTTCTACATGTGACTTATAACTTATTGATAAATTGGGGTTTGTTTTCTTCTCATCCATTTTGTACCTTGATATTCAAATTTTACTTAAAGAAATGACATCTGAACCAAATACCACTCTAGAGTTCTGTATTGGAACAATTGTAATTCACTATATATTTTTCCAGATTTGTATAGGTTAAAGGGATCTGTGTTTGACCTTTCCCCATCCCTCTTTTCTTCCATGAAGAGGAAGTTTATTACCAAGCAGTTAGAGAGAAGTAAGTCAAGTACTGTGGGTAAGAGGTGAGGCAAAGGGAATGAAGATAAAACAGAAGCTGAAGATTTTAATTTTTTTCAAAATTGTGGCCTGTATGAATAATAGTAACTGTAACAATAATCTACCTTTGTTGTTGTTCAGTTGCTAAGTCGTGTCCAACTCTTTGGGACCCCATGGAGTGCAGCATGCCAGGCTTTCCTGTCCTTCACCATCTCCTGGAGTTCGCTCAAACTCCATTGAGTTGGTGATGCCATCTAACCATCTTATCGTCTGTTGTCCCCTTTTCCTTCTGCCTTGTCTTTCCCTGCATCAGAGTCTTTTCCAATGAGTCAGCTTTACTGAGTGCTTACAGTTACTGTGTTGGGGCTTTATAGCTTTGTATTATCTCATTTAATTCTTTCAATCTTATAAGATAGGTATTATTGTACATTTCCCATATAGATGGGGAAATTGAAGGTTGGAGAGGTTTACTTAAGCTAAGTGACCTCCCCAAGATTGTACCCTTATTAAAGGAGAAGGTAGAATTTGAATTCAGGAGTTCGGTCAAAGAAAATATTCCTATAGTCATACATGAGCAAACCTATTTGAAATTTGCCCACAGTAATTTAATAACCTAATGAATAAAATAACATCAGTATGCATTTTCTGGGCACTTTATGGTAGACACTGTGTTTAAGGAATATATATGGTTTCCTTTAATATTCAAAAGTCCTATTAGAAAAATACTATTATTATCATATCTGTTTTACTTGGGAGGAAACACTGATGCTTGTTGAAAACTTTAGTTCTTTGCCCCAGGTTCTTTGGCTAGTGAGTGTAAAATTTGTGTGAACATGTTATTTTATAATTATTTGTATTAATTAGCATTTACTATATGCAGTAAGGGCCAGGCACTGTTCTCAGCACTTTAGACTTATTGTGTCATTTAATTCCTATTTTTCAGATAAGGAAACCAAGGCCCAGAGTGGTTAGGTAAGGTCACCAAGCTGCTTTTGGCAGTAGTGAGAACTGAACCCAGGCAGTTTGGCTCTGGTGTCCGTATACGTACCAAGCGTGCACCAGACTACAGATCTCTCCGCCTCCCCTCCCCTTGCCCCCCGGCCCACACTTTGGTGTTCTACCTCCTAATGCAGAGAATCACCTAAGACTATTGAAATCCACTCTGATATAAAATCAACGCACTTCAAAGGAGCTTGTGGAGATTTTTAAAAACTTTCTTGATTATTGACTGGATAAACTAAACTAAAAAATATATTCTTTGAGGTGTTTTATTTTATGCCTTTGAAGAATTTTGATTCAGATACCTTTAGAAGAGCCACTCGATCAAGTCAGACCTGGTGGCATTAGTTTCCAGGTGGAGGTGGAATTTCTCAATGAGCATGAGACTGTCATTCTGACTAGACGAGGGATACATGAGACTGTCATTCTGACTAGATGAGGGTTGCCAGGCAATTTTTCCTCTTGACTGGTCTCCTTGTCCTTCCTTCTTCACCTTTTTCCTGGAATAACTCCACAGGGAAACCAAAGTGATTTTTAAAAGGTAAATCAGGTCATGTCAGTTTCCTTATCTAAACTTTTTGGTGGCTTTCCATTTCATTTTGGATAACAACTCCTTTCCAAAGCTCACAAGTGCGCATGACCTTGCTCCTGCGTCTTTTTGAGAAATCACCTACATCTTGGTCCCCTGATTATTTTCATTCCATCCAGTTCTTGGACCATGCCAAGTTCCTCTGTGCTTCAGAACCTTTGAGCTGTTATCCCCCTGCCTGCCATACTTTGGGCCCAGGTTCTCCTTGAGGCTATTTCTTCCTACCTTTCATGCCCTTAGTTAAAGTTTACTGCTTTGGACAGGCCTTTGCTGATTTATATCAATGAAATATAACTTCATGGTATTCCCTATTATGCTTCCCTATTTACTGTATATTTAACATTTTCTTAATATATGAATACATGCATATTTGTTTGTTTACCTGTCAGTCAAAAAACTGAAAGGGCAGAAATCATGGTTATTTTGTTGATCACTGTATGCCTAGCATCTAGCATAGTATAGTCAAGAAAAGAAATGAATGATTTAATGAATTAATTTCAGGCAAAAAAGAATTGTAGGTGCAAAGATATGGTGGCATGAAGGAACAGGTCATTTTGGGGAACAGTGAAAAGTTGTGGATGACTGTCACCAAGTTGGTTTTGGGAGCCGGAGGAAATGATATAGTTGGAGTCAGATCGTGAGTGGTCATGTTGGTCCTACCAAGTAGTGTGGACTTTTATCCTTTAGAAATGGGGAAACTAATGGGATTTAAATAGATCATTAAGTGTGGTAGAGATATTGGATCAGAGAGAATATTTTATTGTCTTATTTTAGAATACTTCAAGTCCTTGAAATGACTCTGGTCATTGTCCTTCATATTTGGAAATTACTTGTCCCAATTATGATTTTGCTACAATGATTACACAGGCAGAATTTCAAATAGAATGCTGGAAATAAAAATGTGCCAAAGATGTAAGTGTGCTTGTTTACAGCAGAGCTTGGAGTTTTATCCATGAAATAAGAAAAAGCCAATAACAGAATTAAACTAAACATTTTATACAAATAAATTATCGGTTGTTCAGGTTGTTGAACTTTCTGTTTAATGAAGGAATCTTAGATTTGGACATTATCTTGGGTTGTTTAAACTCTGTCTGGTAGAGCTGACTCATGTTCAGTTGACACTACTGCTCTTAAGGAGGATGTTAGGTCATTCTACCCTGTGGGTCATTATGTAGCAACAGTCTTCCAGCCCTGCCTTGGAAGGACGGTAATACTGTCCTGGCAGCAGTTGTTATGTACTGAGCACCTGCCGCATGACAGGCACTGAGCTAATCACCTTACATTATGTGGGAGAAACTTTCCAGCATCTGTTTGAGGTGTTTGTATTCCCATTTTACAGATGGAGAAACAGGCCTAGGAAAGTTGAGTAAATCTCCCAAGTAGTGAAGTGAAGGGATTAAATTCAGATTTGTGTGACTCAGAATGCCCTGCTTTTAACTCTTGGCTTTCCTACCTCTAAAGGAGACAATCATATAGGACTTTTGATGAAATATAACTATACTTCAAAAGAGCTTTTGAAAATAATTTTGATCTGAGTTAAACTGAATATAAAAAAGTCAAGGAATTCCAAAATAATTTTTTGATTGGAAGAACTTTTAAACTAGTTTACACTTTGGCAGACATTTATTTAAAACTCTTAGCTCAATTGAGCCCTAAGTTGAGCAGATACTTGAACAGAATCTTGATGAATAAGCATGAGTATTATCAGGCAAACTAGCTGGGATGGCTACATTTTATTCATCTGGGCATCCCACCAGATGTCTCCTCTTCTTCATCACTCTGGAATCAGTTCTTTGCATAGCAGCTAGAAGGAACTTTAAAAAATGCATATAAGATGATTTTATTTCCTTGCCTGACTGATCATATTCTGGGAGAAAATATTTACAAATCATATGTCTGATTGGTTAGTACCCAAAATGTGTAAAGAACTCATTCAACTCAATAGCACAGCAAACAAAAACAAACAATCCAATTAAAAAATGGGCAGAGGATCTGAATATTTTTCCAAAAAAGACATTTAAATGGCCAACAGGTACACGGAAAGGTGCTCAACATCACTAATCATGAGGAAATACAAATTGAAACAGTCATAAGGTATCACCTCATACCTGTTAGAATGGGTCTTATCAAAAAGATAAGAAATCACAAATGTTGGCAAGGACAGGGGGAAAAAACCCTTATGCACTGCAGCCACTGTGAAACATAGTTTAGCTGTTCCTCAAAAAATTTAAAAAAGTACCCTATGATCCAGTGATCCATGTCTGGGTATTTATCCATAGGAAATGAAAATACTGACTTGAAAAGATATCTGCACCTGTGTTCATTGAAGCATTATTGACATTTGACATTGCTTGTTCCAAATATGGTAGTCTTAATGATTATACAGCCAGAATTTCTACTAGAAGGGTGTAAGATAAAATGGCATTTTTGTCCCTGGGTGTGGTATAATCAGTTACATTTAAGATACATGTTCCCTGAAGTCAAGGAGCTAGACCAGGATCTTGTACTGGATCCATTTTGTGTGTTCATGCTTTAACAGCAGTGTGACATCTGGGAAATCTTTAAACTTTGGATAAGCAAATACACCAGTTCATTTGAAAGTGATAATAAAACTAAAATATTATTGGCAGATGAAGCTGCTGAAATCTTCATTTAGCCTGGGCAGTCATAAGTTTTCAGTTCAGTTCAGTTGCTCAATTGTGTCTGACTCTTTGCGACCCCATGGACTGTAGCACTCCAGGCTTCCCTGTCCATCACCAACTTCTAGAGCTTGCTCAGATTTGTGTTCATTGAGTCAGTGATTCCATCCAACCATCTCATCCTCTGTCATCCGCTTATCCTCCTGCCTTCAATATTTCCCAGCATCAGGGTCTTTTCCAATGAGTCAGTTTTTCGCATCAGATGGCCAAAATATTGGAGCTTCAGCTTCAGGATCAGTCCTTCCAATGTATATTCAGGACTGATTTCCTTTAGGATTGACTGGTTTGATCTCCTTGCAGTCTAAGGGACTCTCAAGAGTCTTCTCCAACACCACAGTTCAATAGCATTAATTCTTCAGCTTTCTTTATAGTGCTCAGCTTTCTTTATAGTCCAACTCTCACATCTATACATGACTACTGGGAAAACCTTAGCTTTGACTAGACAGACCTTTGTTGGCAAAGTAATGTCTCTGCCTTTTAATATGCTGTCATATTAAAATATTAAATATGACCATAGGTTGGTCATAGCTTTTATTCCAAGGAGAAATCATCTTTCAATTTCATGGCTGCACTCACCATCTACAGTGATTTTGGAGCCCCCAAAATAAAATCTGTCACTGTTTCCACTGTTTCCCCATCTATTTGCCATGAAGTGATGCGACCAGATGCCATGATAATAGTTTTTTCAATGTTGAGTTTTAAGCCAACTTTTTCACACTCCTCTTTCACTTTCATCAAGAGGCTCTTTAATTCTTCTTCACTTTCTGCTGTAAGGGTGGTGTCATCTGCATATCTGAGGTTATTGATATTTCTCCTGGCAATTTTGATTCCACCTGTGCTTCATCCAGCCTGGCATTTCTCATGATGTACTCTGCATATAAGTTAAATAAGCAGAGCCTTTAGAGCCTTTAGGAAATAGAAGATATTAAGAAGAGGTAGCAAGAATAAACAGAAGAACTATACAAAAAAGATCTTCATGACCCAGATAATCACAATGGTGTGATCATTCACCTAGAGCCAGACATCCTGGAATGTGAAGTCAAGTGGGCCTTAGAAAGCATCACTACGATCAAAGCTAGTGGATGTGATGGAAATCCAGTTGAGCTATTTCAAATCCTAAAAGATGATGCTGTGAAAATGCTGCACTCAATATGCCAGCAAATTTGGAAAACTCAGCAGTGGTCACAGGACTGGAAAAGGTCAGTTTTCATTCTAATCCCAAAGAAAGGCAATGCCAAAGAATGCTCAAACTACCACACAATTGCACTCATCTCACATGCTAGTAAAGTAATGCTCAAAATTCTCCAAGCCAGGCTTAACCAATATGTGAACCATGAACTTCCAGATGTTCAAACTGGTTTTAGAAAAGGCAGAGGAACCAGAGATCAAATTGCCAACATCTGCTGGATCATGGAAAAAGCAAGAGAGTTCCAGAAAAACATCTATTTCTGCTTTATTGACTATGCCAAAGCCTTTGTGTGGATCACAATAAACTGTGGAAAATTCATCAAGAG
>NW_011494954.1:6366666-6397080 GCF_000754665.1 Bison bison bison | reverse complement strand
ATGGGAATACCAGACCACCTGACCTGCCTCTTGAGAAATCTGTATGCAGGTCAGGAAGCAACAGTTAGAACTGGACCTGGAACAACAGACTGGTTCCAAATAGGAAAAGGAGTATATCAAGGCTGTATATTGTCACCCTGCTTATTTAACTTATATGCGGAGTACATCATGAGAAATTTTGGTCTGGAGGAAGCACAAGCTGGAATCAAGATTGCCGGGAGAAATATCAATCGCCTCAGATATGCAGATGACACCACCCTTATGGCAGAAAGTGAAGAAGAACTAAAAAGCCTTTGGATAAAAGTGAAAGAGAAGAGTGAAAAAGTTGGTTAAAGCTCAACATTCAGAAAACTAAGATCATGGCATCTGGTCCCATCACTTCATGGCAAATAGATAGGGAAACAGTGGTAGACTTTATTTTTTTGGGCTGCAAAATCACTGCAGATGGTGACTGCAGCCATGAAATTAAAAGATGCTTACTCCTTGGAAGAAAACTTATGACCAGTCTAGACAGTATATTAAAAGGCAGAGACATTACTTTGCCAAGAAAGGTCTGTCTAGTCAAAGCTATGGTTTTTCCAGTGGTCATGTATAGATGTGAGAGTTGGACTATAAAGAAAGCTGAGCACCGAAGAATTGATGCCTTTGAACTGTGGTATTGGAGAAGACTCTTGAGAGTCCCTTGGACTCCAAGGAGATCCAACCAGTGAATCCTAAAGGAAATCAGTCCTGAATATTCATGGAAAGACTGATGTTGAAGCTGAAACTGCAATCCTTTGGCTACCTGATGCGAAGAACTGACTCTTTTGAAAAGACCCTGATGTTGGGAAAGATTGAAGGCGCGAGGATAAGGGGACGACAGAGGATGAGATGGTTGGATGACATAC
Source organism: Bison bison bison (assembly GCF_000754665.1). Lineage (NCBI taxonomy): Eukaryota > Metazoa > Chordata > Mammalia > Artiodactyla > Bovidae > Bison > Bison bison. The sequence continues at coordinate 6,396,193 of NW_011494954.1, read as the reverse complement.
CGACTCAGTGGATATGATTTTGGGTAAACTCCAGGAGTTTGTGATAGACAGGGAAGCCTGGTGTGCTGCAGTCCATGGGGTTGTTAAGAGTCGGAGATGACTGAGCGACTGAACTGAACTGAACTGAACTTAGAGCCCTTACAACATTGACTCTTTTGAGCCCTTAAGGCTTTGATGTACAGTTCAGCTTCTTTCTGATACTGGTGAACAATGAGTGCTTGTAATCTTAAACTGTAATTTTGGATGAGTAAGTTACTTCTGGCCCATTGCCCATTAAATGTCTGCTGTTTCCTGGACCTGCCTTAGAGTGTGGTTTCATATTACTGCCTTTGAGGCACCTGTTTATATAGTAATACTGAGCTCCAGGGCCTTCCCTGGTGGCTCAGATGGTAAAGAATTTGCCTGCAATGCAGGAGACCCAGGTTCCATCCCTGGGTTGGTTGGACCCCTGGAAAAGGAAATGGCAACCCACTCCAGTCTTCTTGCCTGGAGAATTCCATGGACAGAGGAACCTAATGGTCCATGGGTTCTCAAAGATTTGGATAGAACTGAGTGATTGAACTGAACTGACTGAACTGAGTGAATGATACACACACACTGAGCTCCAGACATCAAAGTAAGCTCCACATATGTATCTGTGTTAGTGAAAGCTTTAGTATATCTGTGATTCTGTTTTGTAGTCTCCATATGAATTTGTATTGTTGATGAGGAAATGTGGATTTAGAGAAATTGCTTGAGGTCAAAGAGTTAGTGGATCTAGGACCAGGGACTCCAACACAGTTCCAGCTCCAAAACCCATGCTCTTAATGCCAGCCCTGTCCAAGATGTAAGGTTGCCCTTAAGACAGATCAGGATATAGGGAGGAACAGAGGGAGATCTCCTTTCCTATATATTGCAAATAAAAATGTCTTTCAAGCCATTTTGTCTAAAGCTGATCTTTCTGTCTTGGATTCATTTCTCTGATTAGAGATGCTTTGTTTTGCCTAATAAATATTGGAGGCATCAGTCTTGTAAACTCAATCAGAGTTAAATAAAGAAATCTGCTGTTTCAAGAATTAGTTAATCCCTTGGTAAAGAATATTAATATTGAATTTACTATTCATTATTAAATTCAAATACTATTCATTAATACTGAATATTAATGCCTTAGTTATTCTGTTTTATAACGTGACTCAAAAAAGTAACAATGGCAAAAGCTGATATTTTTTGACATGTACCAGGTTGTCTTATAAGCACTTTTCTCTTATATGGGATTTTCTAATTTGATCCTCACAGCAACTCTGTGAGGTGGGTGCTATTATTGTGTCAATTTTCCAGAAGAGGAAACTGAGACACATAGAGGCTAGATGAAGGGACAGCTTCATGGCATATGACATGTATGATCACAAAGCCTCATGCTAGAAGGGCCCACACTTGATTGAACGCTCTGCAATTGCTGTCTAAAAATTCTTCATAATTTTGAACAAAGGGCCTCATGTTTTAATTTTGTGCAGGGTCCTGCAAATTATACAATTGCTTCTGCCTAGGTGAACTGTCCAAGGTCACTCAGTGGTCAGTGGCAGAGTTGGCATTCAAACCCAGAGTGCCTGGCCTTAAGCTGACACGATTCCATTTACATTCTCTAGTTTTCCATATCTCATATTTATAAAGCAAGGTCCCCCCTCCACCACCTTTTTCTTTGGGGCTGTCTTCAGAGGCAGGTGGTTTGATTCATCTTTGTTGAATTCTTTGGATTTAAACTTTGTTGGGCTGAGTATCTGATACATACAATTTCCCAGTTAGGTTTATAGAAGAGCAGTAGGGAAGATCTGAAGATACGGCAAGAATTGTATATCCTTGCCGTAGTGAAAAAATCATAGCCTAAAAATAAATAGAAGTAACGTGGAATTACTGTAACATATTTGTTTTGTATTAATAGTTTTCCTTGGTCAGGAGAACCGAAAAGAAAAAGAAAGCCCGGGTGTATATGAAAGGCAAGCCGTCCCTTAGCAATGCTTATCTGCATGCGATGCTCTGTGGACTAGCAACACTTAATTACCCCATACAGTTTTATGGACTGTTTTATGAGAAGCTACTTTCATGGACTGCTTTAAAGGGAAATAGAGAAAGACTGAAGAGGATTTCTATCAATTTGGTAAAAATTCTGCCTCCATGATCTATGCCTAGACCCTGAGACTACCTGAATTCCCCTCTCAACATTTCTTGAAAACTTTCTGTGAAGAGGTAGAGGCCAATGAGACACCAGGACTTGAAGATGGAAAAAAAGAGTGACTTTGCATAGTCACCTTAGGGTACCTGGGGCTACAACAGAGGCAGGCATCAGCCACAGGAGTCCCAGGAAAGCAGTTGACAAAGTTAAAAGTATAGGAAGCTCAGGGGGACTGTCCAGGTGGAGAAGTGAGAGAGTGTTCTAGACAGAGGGAACAGTAAGAACAAAATCATGGAGGTGAAGGAGAAAATAGGGTGAACTGCAAGTATTTGGCCTTGGCTGGAGTGGTAGAGGTGATTTTGGACAGGTAGGTGAAGACCAAATATTGATGAAGTTTGTATGGTAAGTTAAGGAGTGTGGATTTATAGCCCAAGGTATTAGGGATGATAATGATAATAGCCAACAATGACTGAGGGCTTCTTCATAAATTATAACTCTCCATGTGGTTGCTGGTAACATGTGTGCCTGCTTGAGTGATGTGTGTGCGCACTCCTTGGTCATTTTTAGTACATGAGATGACTGGGCACTCAGGTCAGTTAGGTCCTCACTGTACTATTTACAGCCCTTGGATCTGGGAGCAGGCAGCAAATGTTCTTGAACCTTTGTTTCAATCTCTAAATCATGTCTGGCTTACTAATAACTGTTGGCAGGAGCAACATGAAGTAAGACCGCATACTTTGGATAGACACAGTTCATTGTGTAAATTGTCTCTAGTGTAAGAAATTTTATTTACTACTGGTACTTTACTTTTGGGAGGAGTATCATTCATGGCAACTTTGTGTATCATTTCAAAGCTGGTGAGTTCTGGGTTCTAGAGGTAGACTGTAGTTAATTAGTTGCTTTTCACAAAGACTGGGTGAGTCATTGATAACAGTTTCCTTCAGGCAGTGGGTCAGAGTTCTCACTAGTGTGACCTTGGGCATGTCACTTAACCTCTCTGAGCTGCAGTTTCCTTTTGGAAAATGAAGACAAAGCTGCCTACTTATAAGGACTATTGTGAAGAAGAATAAATGAGATATTGGACGTAAAGTGCTTGACACATAGCAGGTGTTAAATGGTACATAGTATTATTTTTTATTCCTGAAAAAAAAGGAGTGATTCAATGTTGCGTGTTAGAAGAATAGGGCACAGAGTGTAAGAGGTGTTGATATACTCTCCTTCCTCTTCTCTTGCTTGTCCCCTCCTCCCCACATCTCCAATCTTTTCCTCCCCTCAAGGTGGAATGAAATTGGATGTCTCATAAATATGGTGCAGCCTTTGTTAGAGTGCCCTCAGACATGCCCTTCTAACATTTGGACAAATGAATCAAAACATGAACAGCCAAGGGAGATTGGGTTGAATTTTCTAACTGCTCATCCCCTCATGAGCGAGCTGGGTTAGTGCCAACACTGCCTGGTGAACTCAGCCCAGACAGATTGAAGGAGCTGGCACTGCTGGGAGAGGGCTCAGTTACCTAGGAAACATTTACCTGTGCTGACAACAGAGGGGCCTTCCCCGCCACCTGACTCGTGCAGACGTGTATCAAGTTATGCGGAGATGGAAAGAAACAATTTTCTCTTGAAATGAGGTGGATGCAGGCATTAATTTCTTTTGAATGGCAGCTAATATTTTGTTTTCAGAGAAGCAGGATAAAGCTTAAACTTTAACTTCTGGCTAAAAATACTCAGCTTGTGAACCTGGCAAGGCCTCTTAAGGGAAAAGAAAAAACAGTCCTGGCACTGGATTGTTAGGCTTCCTGTCTTTCAGCAGCTTATTGCATTTATTTTACTGCTTTGGGGGATTAGAAAATAGTCTCCAAAGGCCATTTCTTTAATGACTTGGAATATTAATGTGGAAAATCCGCTTGTTGGATAATACAGTGAATGCTATAGGTTTTGCCTCTAATTGGCTATTGGGCCTTTCACTCCCCAAAGTCTTTTTTTTCTTGTTTAATGTTTTCTTTACTGTGAAAGATAGTGCACACTATGAAAAGTACATAAAACAATAAAATAACCTAATGACTTATCATAAAGTGAATATCTTTGTGGGGCTTCCCAGGTGGCACTAGTGGTAAAGAACCTACCTGCCAAGGCAGGAGAAATAAGAGATGTGGGTTTGATCCCTGGGCTGGGAAGATTCCCTGGAAGAGGGCATGGCAACCCACTCCAGTATTCTTGCATGGAGAATCCCATGGACAGAGTAGCCTGGTTGGCTACAGTCCAAAGGGTTGCAAAAAGTTGGACATGACTGAGCCACTTAGCATGCACACGTGAATATCTTTGTTAGTTAAAAATGTTACCTGCCGTATCAGTAAACAAAGGATGTCACGGTCATCAAGCCATCACATTACAGCCACCCCTGAAGGTGAGCCCAGAAGGAACTTGAGGATGGAAACAGGATGCCCACCATCAGGCCATCAACAACTGCAGCCATTCCCCAGCAGGGCACCCTGAGGAAACTCAGGGCAGGAAAACACAGCAGGCTGGCCCCAAATGACTGAGGCTGCACACGAGAGGGAGGATTTTCATGAGCCCAGCCTTTTGCATATTTGTATACATAGAAGTACTTCCCTGGTGTCTCAATGATGAAGAATCTGCCTGCCAAGGTAGGAGATGTGGTTTGATTCTTGAGTGGACAAGATCCCCTGGAGAAGGAAATAGCAACCCAGTCCAGTATTCTTGCCTAGAGAATCCCCATGGACAGAAGGGCCTGGTGGGCTACAATCCATGCGGTCACAAAAGAATTGGACACGCTTAGTGGCTAAACGACAACAACAAATACATGGAAAAGTGCTAAATTCACTAACTTGAAATGTCTGGTTTTCTTTAATTAACAGTAATCTTTTGGTATTTCTGACTACCTGGTTTTTTTTTGTTGTTGTTGTTTGTTTTTTTTTTGGCTACAAAACTCCTATTACACTGGCTCCTTGCTTCCCTCTTCAGAGCAGTCCCTTAGAACTATCTGAGAGCTGTCTCCTGGGCTTGAATTCCTCAGAAAGTCCACCAAATAAAACAAAACTCTCAACATTGAGGCTGTGCATTTTTTTTCAGTCGACATGTTTATGATTGTCACTGATACCGAGGTGTTCTAGAAGCGCTCCTATTACCTTCTCTCACTCCCAAGGAGATGACTGTCTTAACTTTGTAAAGAAAAGCAAAGAAATTATTACTAGAAGTTTTGTCACCTAAACATATATTTCTAAACACTGTGGTTTAGTTTTGTGTTTTTTTGAATTTCATACACATGGAGTCATACAGCAAAATATTGTTTTATGTCTGGCTTCTTTTTTCCCCAGTGTTATGTATCTGAGTTTCTTCCCTCTTGTACTATGTAGCTGTTATTCACTTGCTGGATTTTATTCTCTGAATATACAATTTCTTTATCCATTTGGCCATTGATGGATGTTTGAAATGCTTCTAGTTTTTAGCTGTTGTAAGTAATGATGTTATGAGCATTCTTGCACATGTCTCTTGGAGCACAGATGAACATGTTTCTGTTGGTTGGGATTGTTGGAGCATAGAATATATGTATATTTGGCCTTAGTGGCATTAAAGGATACTTTTTTTTTTTAAAGTAAAATCATTACTCTGATACAAATATAAAATGAACATGTGTCAAAGATTTCTTTTGACATATCAATTAATGATAGAACCAATATGATGTTACAACTGGTTCAAAGGAGAATTGAAAGACCCATGCATATATAGGCAACAAGGGATGCTGAAATGAATTTGAATAGATGAAAAATGAGTCTTACACAGTATTATCATCCACTGAAGTCTACCAGACACAATTCGTTTGCATTTATATAGATAAGACGCATTTGTGTTATTAGTAGTTTTCTATAACTTAAGTAGTTGTAGAATAGCTCAAAGTCCATGAAAGGCAGGATAATATGAAAGGGGCACTAATTTGAACCCTCAGTACATTTTTTGCCCCTATTCAAAGTCTTTCATGATTTTTCCTGGCAATAGATAATACCAAATTGTTTTCCAAAGTGATTGTTTCAAATTACTCTCTCACTAGAAGTGTACCAGAGTTCCTATTGCTCCATATTCTTGACAGCAGTTGGTATTGTCAGATTTTTAACTTTTGCTGTTCGGTAGGTGTTTAATGGTATCTCTTTGTAATCTTAATTTGCATTTCCCTGACAAGAATAAGATTAAGTATTTTTCACCTCTTTATTAGCTATTTGACTATTTCATATGTGAAACACCTATTCCAGTCTTTTTTTCCCCCCATTTGAAAAAATGAGTTATACCTGTCTTTTTCCTTTTTTATTTGGTGGGAATTCTTTCTATATAGTCTGTACATTAATATATTATATATTTCCCAATTATATGTGTTGCAGAGATCTTCTCCCACATTTTTGCCTGCCTTTTCCTTCTTTTACTGGTATGTTTTGATGAACAAAGCAATTCTAACACAACCCAGTTTATTACTTCTATTTATGGTTAATGATTTTTTAAAAATCTCTTCTTAGGAAGTTTTTGATTACCTAGATTTCTTGAAAATATTTTAGTGTATTAACTTTTAGAAACTATATTATTTTGCTCTTCAAATTTAGATTAAAAAACCATTTCAAATTTATCAATTTGAATCAATTTGAAATCAATATCAAATCAATTTGAAATAAAGTATCAATTACCCCTCCCTCAATTTGGTACCCAATTTTCCTGGCACCACTCCTTAAAAAGAGTGTTCCTTAAAGATACTGTTAAAACCAAAAAAAAAAAAAGAGTGTTCTTCCATTCCCACCCAGCAGAGGCATCTTGGTCATATACCAAATATTCATATAAGTTTGGGCCTATTTCTGGGCCTTTTTAAAAATCCCATAGATTTGCTTGACTGTTTTTACGTGGACACCACACATTATAAGTTTTATAATGGTTTTTTTTTTTTTTCTAATAGAGCCAGCCTTTCTACATGTTGTTCTTCTTTAAGGCTAATTCCAACCCTTATATATCCTTTTGAATTTTAGAAGTAGTTCATCAAATTCCACAAAAACTGTGGAATTTTATTTGTGGTTTTTCAGACTCCATTGAATCCCCAGAAATTTTACTCCTAGGTGTTTATACTAGAGAAATGAAAACATATGTCTATGAAAGAGTTGTGCATGAATATTTATAGCATTTTATTCAGAATTGCTCAAGACTAGAAAGGACCAATGTGTAGGTATATTATAAAACTACCAACAATAAAAAGGAGGGAGCTTCTGATACACCCAACAACGTGGATAGGTCTCAAAAATAGTGTTTTGAGCAGTAGAAACCAGACCCAAGAGTACATATTGTGCAACTGCCTTTATAAGAAGAGCTTCCCTGGTGGCTCAGATGGTAAAGAATCTACCTGCAATGCAGAAGACCTGGGTTTGATCCCTGGGTTGGGAAGATCCCCTGGAGAAGGGAATGGCAACCCACTCCAGTATTCTTGCCTGGAGAATTCAATGGACAGAGGAGACTGGCGATCTATAGTCCGTGGGGTCCCAGAGAATCAGACACAACTGAGGGACTTTCACTTATAACAACCACAACTACTCTGTAGTGATAGATATGAAATCACTGTTTGACCGGAGTGGAGAATGGAGGAGACTGGTGAGGGGAATGCACTGCACAAGACATATGGGTGCTGACTATAGAGATGTCCCTTTAAAAATTTCTGACATTGGTTTTTCCTAATTAGTCATTCCAAAGGTTTATCAATTTTATTGATCTTTTTAACATTTCCCTCGGTTGATCCTCTGTATTGTATTGTTGTTTTTATTTAGTTTAAGTTTGCTGATTTTAAAAAATGATTTCTTGAAATGAGGTGCTTTATTCACTGATTCTCAGCTTTAATCCTATTATATATATTTAAATAATAAATTTCACTTTAAACATTTTTATTGCAAAGTTTTATATAAAATCATTTTATTATCATCAGATAATTTCTAATTTCTAACATAATTTCTAATTTCTACTGTCTTCTAGCTACTATTTTGTTATTGATTTTTAGGTTCATTGCATTGTGAGCTAAGAACATACTCTGATTTGAGTACTTTAAAATGTGTTGAGACTTGTTTGGTTTCGCAGCAGATGGCCCATTTTTGTACCTGTTTGCTGTGGTCTTTCAAATGTGTATTCTTTAGTTGATAGATACAATGTTCTGTATGTTCATTTGGCCAACTTTACTGTTTATGTTCTTAAAATTTTCTCTGTCATCATCACCCGTTTTTATTTTTCTTATTTGTCCCATAGGTTTCTGAGAGAAATGTGTTCAAATCTCATACTTTGATTGTAGATTTATCTTTTTTCTTCTTGTACTTTTATTAATTTTGCCTTTGTATGTTTTGGAACTGTGTTAAATAAATTTGAAATTTGGAGTTGCTATATCTTCCTGATAAATTGAACTTTTTGACACTACAAATTGACTCCTCATACACCAAAAATGAGTTTTTGCCATACATTCTACTTTATTTGGTATTAATAAAGCCACACAAGCTTTCTTTTGGCTAATATTTGCCTAGCATATCTTTTTTAAAACATCCTTTTAGTTGCCACATTTCTGTATCCATATGTTTAAATGCATTTCTTGTATTAATACATACAGTATATTATTGGATTTGACTACTTTTGTCTTTAAATTGCAGCATTTAGTTCACTCACTTTTAATATAATTACACACAAAGTTGGGTTGAAATTACTATTATATTAAGTGGATTCTTTTAGTCCTGCTTGTTTTGTGTTCCTATTTTTCTTTTCTTTTTTTGGATTGAGTTTGTTTACCATTCCACTTTTTCTCTGTTAGCTTGGAAGTTTCATGTTCTTTTATTATTACTTTAATGACTACATTAGACCTTTTAGTATATATTCTTGATTTAGGCCTTAGAATTCTTTAATATAATTCAGATCTCTCTTGTCTCTTATTATTGTGCTGTATTTTCTTTCTATATATTTCAAATGCCCAAGATACAATCATTTATTCTGATTTACTCATATATTTATTTTTCTCTTTGCTCTCCATTTATTCTTGTATCATTGATCTTCCATCTGGGATCACTTACTTAAGAAGAAGTGTCCTTTAGTATTTCCTTTATTGTAGGTCTACTGGTGACAAATTCTTTCCGTTCTTTGTTTATCTGAAATGTCTTTATTTCATCACCATTCTTAAGGGTGTTTCCTCTGGGCATGGAATTCTAGGCTAGCAATTAGTTTCTTTCATCACTTGGGCGCACCTGGAAAATCTAGGATAAATTCTTCCTTGCAGCACCTGTAATTTAATCATATCTTTTACCATATAAGGTAATGTTCACTCCTTTGCCATGTGAAATAATATCCACAAGTCTCAAGAATTAGAACATGAATGTATCTTTTAGAGGGAGCCACCATTTACCCTACTGTACAATTCCATGCTGAAATTTTCAAGTAAACTTTTAACAAAAAGTTTCAAGTCATTCCAAATATGAAGCCCTGTAGATCTATTTCTATTTCTGTTGTTTCTGCTAGTTTGTATTTATATCTTCTTATCTTCTCAATTGCTGGTTATTTTTAATTGTGTGTGAGATACTATATTTGCACAATTGTTTACAGATATAATTTGAGGTCAATGTAATCCAGCTCTAGACGGGATTACATTGCTTCTGTAAGTACTTGGAGCTTAGTACTCTAGAAACAGCTTATTTCAGTTTCAGAGACTGAGGTAGTTTGAAGATAAGCTGCAGTTCTGTAGGGACCTGTTAGCTTTCTGTTCTTCCTTTCTGCTAGAGCGTATCTCTTTGGAGATCCTGACGCAAAGCGAATGATATGCTCAGATATTTTTACCCTGTTTCCAGCAGACTGTGAACATAAATCTCTATTCTCGTGGCTCTTCAAGCATCTGTAGAGGGAAAACAGGTGCAAAATGCCATCCCTTTTCTCTGGACTTCCTTTCTTCCCTTGATTCTTATTTAATACCCCCCCCCTTATTGATTTTGGGATATTTTTAAGTGTTTCATAAATATTTTGTCTATCTTTCCTTCTTGTCTTTGGTGGAAAGGTTTATCTGGCAGATCTGGCATATCTAGTGGGTTATTCTCAGAAGCAAAAGCTCTCCCTGAAGCTTTTCTCGTCTATCTTAAATTTTTGTGATGAAAAATTTCTGACATCACAAAGGTAGAGGGAATAGTACAAAGAACTAGGGTCTATACCACCACCCCAATTCAACTATTATCAACTAGTATCATGCTTGGACATGTTCATGATGTATAAGGAGAGAAAATTAGAAAGCAAGGCAGTATTTAAACCCTGAGTCATCCCTTTCCCTCTTTGTTGCATTGGTCGCTCATTGTGTCTGACTCTTTGTGACCCCGAGTCTCCTGGATTGCATACGATTGTTTACTGTCTGAGCTACCAGGTAAGCCATTTAAGTCCAGCATCAGAGACAGGACTTCTGCCGTGGTTACTGCTGTTCTCTCAGCTCATAGAATAGGGTATACCTGGTGTGTATGTTGCAATTTGTGAGCTCCTGTTGAATGAATGAAATATTCTGTAATACCACAGGCTGTTGAAGCTGGAAGAAGCCTTCACTTACCATAATGAACCTTAGTTTATAGAAGGAGATGCTGAAATCCTGAGATCTGAGGATGTGTTGAAGGTCAAGCAGATGCATAGTAGAGTTAGGCCGAGGTCCTATAGCTCAGGGCTCTTTACAAATTCTGTACTTCTTCCTTACTTCGCTAGCTTGTTTAACCACCACTTTTTCTTCTCTTCTGATAACACTGAAGTTTAAGGGCGTTTCATTATAAGTATGATGATATAATATGGCATTAAGACACGACAAGGCAAGTTTTATTGGCCATTACTACATGCCTCAAGTGAGTGGTGAAGCCTTTGACCACTCAAGGCATATATTAATAGCTCCATAAAATACATCCTGGATTGCTAGTGCTATTATCATCTGGCTATTATATTTCCTAAAGTTATTGTACAAATACCACTTTAAAGAATTTTCTTTTTTTTCTTTTTAACTGGGAAGGTTAGCCTTCTTTTATGAGGGACAATTCTTTATTGGTTAAAGAAACTAGAATTGTCAGTTAACTTGGAAATTTCTGAGTACGAGCTTTGGAGTCAGACTCGTCTGTGTTCATATACTGCCTTCTTATTTACTGGCTCTGCAACATTTAGGCAACTTTGCTAACCTCTTTGAGCCTTAGTTTTCTCTCCTGTCATATAACAACAAAATACCTATCCTTGAATTCATATGTGCAAAACACCTAACGCAGTTCTTTGAACATAGTAAGCAGTCAATAAGTCATATATTGTCATTATTATGATGTTTGATCATATGATGTGATGATGAATGCAAAAGAGAGTTTTTTCCTTTGATTAGTCAATTTATTTGTAAGATTAAAAAATGTCTCAGAGTACTAACATTATTTTAATTTCTTATCAATAAAAGAGCTAATATGAGTTGAACATTTGCTCTGTTCCAGAATGTGTACCAAGTGCCTATGTACACTGTTTAATTTAATCCTGGCTTTATGAGATAGATGCTGTTATTATCTTCACTTACAGATGAAGAAATTTAGAAGTTAAATGATTTGTCTGGGATTTTCAAGCTGATAAGAGACAGAGCTCATGCTAAGCCTGGTATTCTCCTTGCTTGTGAACTTAACTGTTCGGCTGCACTGCCTCCCTCCAGGGCATCCTAAGCTCATAGTAATTCTGGGGAGTTCATTGAAAAGAAAACATGTCTGAAAAAAGTGAAAATTGAGTGGGGAGAACTGGATCAGGAAAATGTTGCTAATGCGAACAGCTCTTGTTAATTCAACGGACATGAATTTGAGCAAACTGCAACAGAGAGTGAAGGAGGGAAACATGACATGCTGCAGTCCATGGGGTCTCAGAGTTGAACACAGCTTAGTGACTGAACAACAACAATTTGCTAATTTGGAGGCTGATATATGGCTTGGATCAAAGTCTACACTGGTGCTAATTTTGAAGGTAGTCATGGTTAAATAAATGAATCATGTGAACAAAAGATATGTTCCTATTTAAGTAAATAGATTTTTCCCAAGCACTTTACCACCTCTATACATACAAAATTAAATGCAGTTTGTCCTAATGTGCTTATGATTGTAAATCCTTCATTTGTTCTCTGCTTGATACACTTTTGGACATTTGTTGATTACCTTTTTTTAGTATCCACCTTCTTTTTCTCACAGCACCTAGATAATTCTTTTGGGAACCATTTTATACCTCATTCAGTAGTAGTCACCTAATTTGGGAAGAATGGATCCTGATTGGCAAGACCATCTTTCAAACACCATCCTCTTGAGGAGTACTGGTCAGTCTTTACTCAGTCAGTGCATACCATTTTCCCTGTCTATGTTGATGAGTTCAGCACTAGGCATGTGATCTGAATTGGATAAGTTAGTGTGATGCACTGAACTTTTGTTTGAGAAAGAGAAAATTGTTGTTTCTCAGGATGGTCTGGGTTGCCATGTGAGGTCTGGAGCTGCTGCAGCTATTTTGCTTCCATAAGGAAAAGCAGCCGAAAGATGACACAGACACAAGGAGTAGGGAAAAGGTGAAAGAATTGCAGAGAAGCTTAGCTGGAGCAATGATCACACCATCTCTAAGGTTTTTCCTGCTTAAGGACTTTTTTGTTACATGAATTAATAAGTTTCCTTTGGTGTCTAAGCTAGTTTGAGTTTCCTGTTTTACGCACTTGACGTTTTATTGCATTGTATATGTTGTTGTTGTTCAGTTGCTAAGTCAAGTCCAACTTCTTGCAACCCCATTAACTGCAGCACGCTAGGCTCCTCTGTCCTTCACTATCTCCTGGAGTTTGTTCCAATTCATGTCCACTGAGTTGGTGATGCTATCCAACCATCTCATCCTCTGTCATCACCTTCTCCTCCTGCCTTCAATCTTTCCCAGCATCAGGGTCTTTTCCAATGAGTTGGCTCTTCGCACCAGGTGGCCAAAGTGTTGGAGCTTCAGCTCCAGCCTCAGTCCTTCCACTGCATTGTATATATACATTTCCTATGATTTGGGTTTTTATGGTAATAGAGCTTGAATCTCCCTATCACTGATTGGGATAAACACAGTTTAACTATTCAGGCAAAATTCCCTGGCAGAAAGCAATGTTGTCCATGTTCTTAAGAGCCATGTAACTTCTTGAGATTCCTTGGCAGGATTTTAGATGTGTTATATTATAGATCTTCTCTGTAAGCCTGTCTACTATGGGTCAACTTCTCCTTTACCCAGTTATGTGATATCTCTAGCCCTCACTTTCCACATAAATAAATAAATTTATTTATTTGGGGGCCGTAAGGCCTAAATGAGCTGATTTGTCTAGCATGGGGTCTGTCACATAGTGAATACTTAATCAGTGTTAGTTGTTTCTATTATTGGTATTATTATTGTTGTTATGAGTTTTCTTAACACTCTCTTCCAGAGCAATCTTTGTTTCCTCTGTAGGCCTAATTCCCAAAAAACTGAACTGAACAGTGTTGATTAGAGCAGAGAGGCAGACAGAACCATTTTGCAAAGTCTATAAAATGACCTTGAAAATTGTGATTTGTCTTCCTATGCGATGCTTCTGAGACTTGAGCTCTGTGAGTGAGTCCTGGCCTGCGCTTTGACCTCAGTGGTATGGCTTGTGCTTGGGATGCTGTGTCCTCCATGTGATTCTGTTGATGGCCTGCAGGGCTCTGTGCAGGGATCATGGGACAGTGCTGCCGAGTTCTTCATAAGCTGACTAGCCCTGTTACTTGGTGAGATGAGACGGAGCAGTAGCAACAAAATACTTTTTTTTTTTTTTGCCTTTTTGAATTAAGCAAACAGAAAAATCCATTATTTAGATATGAGGAATGTTAATTTTTAGATGGTCGAGAGTGGACTTATAATAACAGCAGCAGTCTGGGACAGAGAATGATGACTGAAATCAGAAGGCCGGAGTACATAAATAAATGAAATAGTAACACTTCCTGAGCATCTTTATTCCCACAGGCTCACTGCTGCTATCATGGGAAAGACGTGTGTGGCAACATTCACTCTGAATTGGGAACACAGATATATGTATATTTCCCTTTGTCTGAGATTTGTACATTCTAAAGAGCCTAAAGATGATTTTTTGCTATCTTCCTGAGAAATTAACTTCTGTCTTTCCCTGCCTGTGAGCCGAAAGAATAGTCATCACATGCTACCCACTCATGACTTCATGGAAAGAAACACAGGCCTCATTCAGAGTCTTCACCAACTGGCAAGCATTTCATTGGTCATGGAGGGAATTTTCACTGCTGTCGTGCACACACATTTCACATCTGAGTGGAGTTGGCCCCTCTGCTGACTAACTTCTTCCCTGACTAATCTCATGAATACAATGGCTAATGAGAATAAAAACAACTATTGCTAATTAAGTATTCATCTAATACATTATCTTTAAAAACAATCTCATTTTGTCCCATAGTAACCAATAACCCAGTGTTGTTATTGGGTTAATAACATTACTAACCCAATTATATTGGGTTAATGACAGGACAGGATAAATAGCTGTCCTGTTTTTATCCTCCTTTCACTGAGGAGGGTTTAAACAGAGGCTTGAAAGTGAAAGTGAAAGTGAAGTCGCTCAGTCGTGTCCAACTCTTCGCAATCCCATGGACTGCAGCCTACCAGGCTCCTCCATCCATGGGATTTTTCAGGCAAGAATACTGGAGTGGGGTGCCATTTCCTTCTCCAGGGGATCTTCTTGACCCAGGGATTGAACCCGGGTCTCCCTCATTGTAGGCAGACGCTTTACCGTCTGGCTTGGAGGGTTCAATAACTTGCCCAGGACACAATCTTAAGAAGTGCAGCCCTCTGCTCAACTCCAGATTGGTCTGACACTGGAGAATGAATGTGTTCTTAACAACTATCCTACTCTCCTGTGATACCGTGATGGTTTCTTTGCATTGTAAGTATTGCATGTAGTGTTATGCTCGTATTCTTATTATTCTTGATACGCCTGCTCCCAGTTCCTTCCTGTTTAATCAGTATGCACATCTTTGTGATGAGCCTCTTTTTCCTCTCACCCTACTCTCTAACTCACCTCATGTTTACATAGTCCTATGGGTGGACAGGAGTGGGTAGCCCATGTACACAGGCGTTTAGGATGATGCACTCTGGAGAGTAATGGAAGCTCCAATGGCAGGTCTAGGTTCTTTTTTCTACCTACTCCTTCCTTCTGCACCCCGGTGTATTTACTGTCTTTGTCCTTTTGCTCCCATATTCCTTTCCATTATCCTTGGAGCTCCCACACTCTGACATTCTCTCAGGAGACATTTAGATCTCCTGGCATCTAGGTTACAAATCCCTAATACTTGAAGCAATTTTCGAAAGTGGGGAAAAGAGCTATTTTTTTTTTTAGCTATATATTTGGACTGTCTGTAGTTGACAGTTATAAAGAGTAAAGTAGTGTTTGGTAAAAGAATTGAGGGACGGAGCAGCAACTTGATCAGAGCCCGGCTCTTACATATGTGATAATAGTTCAATATCGCCAATTTTCTTTCCACCATCTTCAAGTGCTTCCAAAGAAGATTTGATCATGGAAGGGTTATAACCAGTAGTAAGCTGATTCTCCCTGAGTTCATTTATTCAACAATGAGTTATTGTCTGTTCTTTTTAAGGTTCCTAAATTTCATTGGCTCACTAACCTTTTATTGAAAGCTATGGATTCTTTTCCCCTAAAAATCCACAGCTTTGCATGTAAGACTTGAAGTGATTCATGGACCTTTGAAGTCCATCTGAAGACTCCCAGCTAGGAACCCCAGCTTTGTGATGTACCTCCTTACTGGTTTAATTACATTCTAATCTCCACATCAAGTCCTTCTTCATGTATGAATATATAGAGATATTCAACCCAGATTTTTAAATGGCACTGTACTCAACCAAGTCCTGTTTGTTCATCACTGAAACTTTACAAGGCTCTTAAGAAAGGAAGTAACTGTGCAGAATTACTCATAATCAAAGAGATGTCCTTAGCAAAGGCATCATCTTCATTTAGTCAGCCTTCTAAAACTTGGTATGTAGGGTTTCTAAAATGTTTTATGGAGAATTTAAACACTTTGAAATAAAGATCCTAGGAGAGAAGAAAAAGAAAATCGCAGTTATGGTTAGGAATAGTGGGTTAGATAAGTCTCAGTCATTTTGAAAAAAGTAATACCAATACAATGAGTTCTCAACTCTGTAGATGTGTGTGTGTGTGTAATATCTGAAGAAAATGATAATTTTTATACCAAAAAGAAAAGAGCATCTTCCTTTGGGGTTCCTTAGTCCACAGTAGCAGAAAGCTGCTACTCTGTGAGGGGTTTCATTGACTCCGTTTTCATATTATTTTGTTGGATGATTTACAGTTTCTCTGACAGGTCTGCTAAAGCCTTTGCATACCTAGGAGAAATCATATATCACTCAGAGCCCTAGAACATAGGAAGAGAACAAAGTGCCTGGGCTTCATCGCTGCTGTGGTTTACACTGACTTCCATCATAAACAGAAGTTGACTGATTACAAAAAAGTGAATAGAATTTTTTGCTGACTTTCTGGTTACACACTTACTGCTTCCTCTCCAGTAAGAGTAACAGGAGAATTCTCAAGCTGCAACGGTATTGTGTTTCCATACAGAAAACCAAAACCTTGTATAAATTGAGATGAGATGCAACGGCCATGAGATATTTGTCTTCCATTATTAGGTTTTCCACATCTCCACATTATACCATGTATCAGTGGCCACAGGACTGGAAAAAGTCAGTTTTCATTCCAACTCCAAAGAAAGGCAGTGTCAAAGAATGCTCAAACTACCGCACAATTGCACTCATCTCACACACTAGTAAAGTAATGCTCAAAATTCTCCAAGCCAGGCTTCAGCAATATGTGAAACATGAACTTCCTGATGTTCAAGCTGGTTTTAGAAAAGGCAGAGGAACCAGAGATCAAATTGCCAACATCCGCTGGATCATGGAAAAAGCAAGAGAGTTCCAGAAAAACATCTATTTCTGCTTTATTGACTATGCCAAAGCCTTTGACTGTGTGGATCACAATAAACTGTGGAAAATTCATCAAGAGATGGGAATACCAGACCACCTGATCTGCCTCTTGAGAAATTTGTATGCAAGTCAGGAAGCAACAGTTAGAACTGGACATGGAACAACAGACTGGTTCCAAATCGGAAAAGGAGTACGTCAAGGCTGTATATTGTCACCCTGTTTATTTAACTTATATGCAGAGTACATCATGAGAAACGCTGGACTGGAAGAAACAACAAACTGGAATCAAGATTGCCGGGGAGAAATATCAATAACTTCAGATATGCAGATGACACCACCCTTATGGCAGAAAGTGAAGAGGAACTCAAAAGCCTCTTGATGAAAGTGAAAGTGGAGAGTGAAAAAGTTGGCTTAAAGCTCAACATTCAGAAAACGAAGATCATGGCATCCGGTCCCACCACTTCATGGGAAATAGATGGGGAAACAGTGTCAGACTTTATTTTTCTGGGCTCCAAAATCACTGCAGATGGTGACTGCAGCCATGAAATTAAAAGACGCTTACTCCTTGGAAGGAAAGTTATGACCAACCTAGATAGCATATTCAAAAGCAGAGACATTACTTTGCCAACAAAGGTCTGTCTAGTCAAGGCTATGGTTTTTCCGGTGGTCATGTATGGATGTGAGAGTTGGACTGTGAAGAAGGCTGAGCGCCGAAGAATTGATGCTTTTGAACTGTGGTGTTGGAGAAGACTCTTGAGAGTCCCTTGGACTGCAAGGAGATCCAAGCAGTCCATTCTGAAGGGGATCAGCCCTGGGATTTCTTTGGAAGGAATGATGCTAAAGCTGAAACTCCAGTACTTTGGCCACCTCATGCGAAGAGTTGACTCATTGGAAAGGAGTCTGATGCTGGGAGGGATTGGGGGCAGGAGGAGAAGGGGACAACAGAGGATGAGATGGCTGGATGGCATCACTGACTCAATGGACGTGAGTCTGAATGAACTCCGGGAGTTGGTGATGGACAGGGAGGCCTGGCATGCTGTGATTCATGGGCTCTCAAAGAGTTGGACACGACTAAGCGACTAATCTGATCTGATCTGATCTGATGGTATAATTGATCAAAGGGGCTCATTATCTAGAACTTCCCATACATCATTCTGGAATGTTCCACTCAAAGGAGAATAAGCACAAGTCCCATCTTCACTGTTTGGTCAATGGGTAGTGTGTTCTGCTCAGTGCCAGAGTAACTTGCTGTAGCATTTTTGGAGAACCCAGATTCCTCTCTGGCCTGGCAGATCCTATCTTAGGCTGAGCGCAGAGAGGCTGCAGCGATATCTGCATTGCTTGCTCCTGGCTTTCTGCCAGAGCACCACGGAGAGCCTGGGTGAAGTCATTCTTCCCTGAAAACCGAGCTGGGAAATTTCTTCTGACATATCGGAATTGACTGAGAAGGTTAAGAAGAGCCTAGCTGAGAATCAGGCTGAGGAGGGTGTTCTTTCAAGTTTAGAAAGGGATCACATTACTCTTACGTCTATGGTTTCCTCTACTAAGAAATTATTAAGATGAATTTCCACTTAAAAAAAAAATGGCCATTTGAAAGTACTTGAGAATGTACTAAATTAAACGTTCATTTTTAAAACTGTAAGGCACACTGTGTATGAGAAGACCAGGCAGTGCACTCAGAATTATCATTGAAGTTGAATTTGTCTGTTTGCTTATGGGTATCTGGATGGAAATCAGTGGGGCTGGCCATGCTCATTTCTTCTTTCTCTACGTTCTTCCCAAAGGGCCTCGGTATAATTCCTTTTTATCCTTTTAGTTCCTTCATGTTCTATTTTCCACATCCTTTTCTCCCCTGGAATCTTACTCTCAGGAAAGAATCTGATCTCAGTTATCTATACCTTATAAACCTTAATGTGAATGCAAACATGGATACTGATACTCCTGGGGGAATTAGAATGATGTCACTTATTGTGAAATAGAAGCTTTGCTTCTTTCATGAAAGAGATAGAGACCAGTACCTAAATACATTTCAAAAATAAACTTGAATATTTATGAGGCAGGGGAGGTATCATGGTCACAAAAGTAGTTTTCCCATGGTGAGGCTCATCCATTACATTTGGATGTGCTGAGCTGTACAATTTCTCCCAGTTGTGGAAAACTCAATTGCATAAGTTGTCTAAATTAATACTGAGTGTAACAGAGATACCAGATGTGGAAACAAAATCCTGTAGGCGGAGTGTGACCAACAGAACATAGTCACATATAGAAATTTGCAGAAATCTAAGTGAGAGACTTGTATTTCTAGTGGGCATGGAGTTAAGGGGGTTTCTAGCCAGTCTTGAAGATCTGTCTAGATCTTAAAGGACAGATCAGGTGAAGCAGTTCCCAAATGACATTGTTATAAGATTTTATCTGCAAACCTAAAACTCTGATAAAGTCATGGTGGGTGAGCAACTTTATAAGACCATAGAGGGAAGAAGAAGAATCATAAATGTGTTCCTTTTTGCTTCTGATTATACTTTTTGTATTATATGATGACCTCATCCAGCGGTCAACAATGACTTCCTTTTGGCCAAAGGTTATTTGACTGTTTCAGAGAGACCTAGAAAACAATTCCTTGGTTTCTTCTGTGACCATTTGTGACTCACCGATGGCTGTCTTGCCTACTGTTGTTTCCTGGGAATTCTTAGGGAAATCCTGAGACAGACAACTCCTTTGTCTGTAGAAGTTAGCTCTGGAAATGACAAATGAAATTTTTATCTTCAAATAGTACACACTATCTAATCCCAACTGGCTAAAAATGTATGTATATTTACCAGCTTCCCTGAAAAAGTATAGGAAGCCTTGGCATCAAGATGTTAACTAGAGTAAGGAGTCCTTGCCTTGTAGCATTTATCAAAATTGCAGTTCATTACTTGTGTAATGGTTGGTTATCAATTCCTTTCCTCAAACAAGGACTCTGTCTTATACCAGGCTCAGAGTAGTGTTAACTAAACTTCTGAGTGATGGAATAAGAGGTGCTTATTTTCTTGTTTCTGCTTTTCTCTAGTTTTACAGCTCCCACTGTAAGCATACTGTATTCCTCATTACAAAATGCAAGTTTTACTAAAATGAAGGGTACATAATTAAGTATTCTCTATTACTTTTAAGAGAAGATATTTCTGCAGCTGAAGAAGAAACCTACATGGAAAGGACTAACAAAGAAAGGGACACATTGAGGAGTGTGTGGAAATGGTAGGTTTCCTCTCTTGGATCTGAGAGCTTGTTAAGTAGAGGAGATATCCTAAAGAAAGCACAGAGTGTGCCAAGATCAAGAGAAGTCCATTCCCACAATAGCAGATAATTGACCTGATGGCTTTGTCTTCACTTAAAATAATGACACAGTTCATATTTATTCTTTACCCTTTAGCACTGGACTTGCTTTTTCAAGGAAAAAAAATACGAGAGACTGTTACTACAGAATCACTTGTTAGATGTATTATGTTTCAGGATATATTTCTAGGCACTTCATAGTGGAAATTTGGCCCTCGGAGCTTAGGCTTGGTTTTCATCTATTTCCTGCATCAGTATATTTTAGTATGTCTTTAAGTAAACTGGGTAGCAAACTCTCACCCCCAATAATTTATGACTGATCGGAATAGCTACGACTATTTTTACTGTCAGAAGAATTTAAATTTACTACATGACAGTCATATTCCACAGTTGCATTTAGTATATTAAAACCACCGGAGAAGTTACTTACACAGAACAAGGGCAGTAGGTCTTCAGTAATGGTCATTTGGTAATGTATCTTTTGATTTTAGGTTGAAAAGAACCTTGATGTTTTGGGGTTTCTGATTTTCAGATGAGTGGCTAATAGCCTATTTTCAGAAAAGCCCTGGGGACAGGAACATGTACTTGGCTTCGTTGAGTGCAGAAACTCTGCTTCTTGGTGGACCGCGGTTTGACTTTGTTTGCAGAGTTGCCGTGGTATAACAAAGCACCCTTTGTGCCTTCGCGGTTGTCCTTGCCAGCCACCACCTGCCAATTGGTTCTTGTCTATGGAAGTGTTCTGAGTTGGAAAATGAGGTGAGAAATACCTTATTTAATTCTAGGCTACTCCTACCTTTTGGATACCATTACATTTGAAAGTTTAGGATTTGGCCTGGTTCACGTGCTCATTTTTTCACTTGAAAATGTGCATTAACTCATTTTTGCTAATTTGCTAACTAATCTTTTAATTTGCTATCAGGGTCCTGTGCTAGGCACTGTGGAATTAGATTCAGAGAGGAGAGATAGGCTGTGTTCTCATTAAGTTTACAGAATTAGAGACAAGAAGAACATCAAATGAAAAGCTACTCAGCCTTTCAAAATTTTTTTTAAATTTTATATTGGGGTATTGTTAATTAACAATGTTGTGGTTGTGTCAACTGTACAGCAGAGTGATTCAGTTATACATACACATGTTATCTATTCTTTTTCCAATTCGTTTCCCATTTAGGCTATTACAGAGTGTTGAGCAGAGTTCCCTGCATCCTACAGTGGGTCCTTGTTGGGTATCTGTTTTGAATAGAGCAGTGGCTACACAGCCTTTTAATTGCAGCTGTGATCTGGTCTGCTGTAGGTATTATGAGAAAGTCTAAGTGGAAGATACACTAGGGGGAAGTAGCTAGATGGGAGGTATGCAGAAGGCCATGACTTTATGAGAAGGCCTTGAAGTAAAAAGGCCTTCTGTCATCACAGAGATGTGGTGACTGCCGCTCAGTGCGGGAGAGTGAGTATGCCCTCAGAGAAGATAGAGCAGGGGTCAGGGGTCAGATTGTAAGGCTCCTACCCACGTTGAGAACTTTGGACTCTGAACTCCGTGCTTTCAGCTGATTTAAATGTCTCCTTTAGGAAGAATGTGTAGGGAACACATTTCGTTTGCATGTAGTTTGGCCACCCCTCCATTAGCCCCCTTGCTGTTTTGGAAATCGCTTGCCTATCGTTCTATCCCCATGATTATCATGGAGACAGTGGTGTTGCATTAGGCAACTCTGTGTCTCAACCACAGTGGATTTATCCAGGGATTTTTCTTATTTGATCTCCTGGGGTATTGGAATTGATTCTGAGAACGAGAAGTTAGTTTCGTGATGGCTAAAACAGTGGACCAAGGTGAAGAGCTGTTAGGAGGCTGTGTTCTGTTGGGTGGCCTGAGACCAGAATGGAGGAATGGAGAACTGAAGGTGAAATCAGAGAGGCAGAATCCATTCCTGACTCCTCCACATGCTCCAGGCCCTGATTCTAGATGTTTCTAGAGAAAAGCAAAAACAAGAAAATAAGTACCTCTCATTCCATCACTCAGAAGTTTAATTAACACTACTCTGAGCCTGGTGTAGGACAGAGTCCTTGTTTGAGGAAAGGAATTGATAACCAACCATTACACAAGTAATGAATTAGAATTCTGATAAATGCTACAAGGAAAAAATATAGGACAGGATGCTATGGCAACTAGAATGGAACTCCTTACTGTAGTTTATATCTTGGTGCCAAGTCTTCCTGTACTTTTTCAGGGAAACTGGTACATATACATACATACATTTTATCCATTTGGGATTAGATAGTGCATACTATTTGAAGATAAAAATTTCATTTGTCAGGTCCTTTAGCCTTGGATTCCATAACATAATAGTATTCCTCTAAAAAAGTCTTCTCACCCCACTTTGTGTTAAAACTAGCCAGAGTTAGTTTCAGTGACTAATGTAAAATTATTTTTTTTCTGTGTATAAAGATATTTATAGACATGTATTACAATTTTGCTTTAGGCCCATCTTCTGATTGTAAGTGGGCCTCAAAGCTTGTTAAGTCATGGAAAGTCAATTATCCTCTATTTTAGTTTGAGGATACAAGGGAACAGGAGAAGTTCAGTTCATCTAACATTTCCCAAGAAGGAAAATGTGTTCCAAGGAAACTCTGCTGCTTAAGCAGAAACACTTTAACAGGATAATTTATGGATCTGAGTGTAAAACCTTAATAAGAAATGATATTTTACCTGTTGTATTCTCTCTCATCTGTGTCTTAACAGCTCACTCAGGTCTTATTTCTTTTTGAAGGTGGTATAAACAGCAGTACCATTAGGATAAATTAAAAATGTGGTTTATTTGTAAGCATGACCAACTGCATTTTCTGATTTCTGTCTTTGCTGCACTCTCAGCTCTTGGAGTGAGCAGCTTTGCTCATGGAGGGTCACTTGCACTGGTCTGGCTTCTGGGTCTGCTAGTTTGCATGAACAGCCTCTGCCAACCACTGCTAAGATTTGAGAAAATGCCACTCTGAAAATAGGCAAATTAAAGACAATTCTGCCATGGTGTGATTACCAGCTGCTCCTCTTACCTGGTTACTGAGCTCACTGTGAAACTGTACAGAACAGTAGAGAAAAACAGGATCTGTGGATTCAGGTCTGTGTGGAAACCCCACCTCTGCTTTTCTCACACTAAGTGATTTCCAGCAAGTTACCTGCTCTTTCTAAATCTCAACTTGCTTATCAATAAAATGGGTTACTAATAGTACTTAGTGCATCAGAATGGTATGCTTCAGTAAAATAATACTTATGAAGCCATAATAAGCTTTTAAGTACTGCTGCTGCTGCTGCTAAGTCACTTCAGTCATGTCCAACTCTGTGCGACCCCATCGACGGCAGCCCAGCAGGCTCCTCTGTCCCTGGGATTCTCCAGGCAAGAATACTGGAGTGGGTTGCCATTTCCTTTTCCAATACATGCATGCCTGCTAAGTCGCTTCAGTCATGTCTGACTCTGTGCCACCCTATGGACAGCAGCCCACCAGACTCCTCTGTCCACTGGATTCTCTAGGCAAGAATACTGGAGTAGGTTGCCATTTCCTATTCCATTTAATTACTAGTATTGCTCATTATATTATGACTGTTATTATGTAAAGCAGTTACCACAATGCCTAGAATTTGATAAATGTTGTGGCTTTTTTATTCTTAAAATGTACATATCCATATCTTTAAAAGTTCAGTGGGTAAACATCTTACCTCTCCTTTCTGTCCCTGTACAGCAGGTGAAGAATCCCTGACTCGTTCCAACATCTCATTTTATAGGTGGAGAGACTGAAACCCAGAAGAGCCACAGTTTCTTAAGGTCAAGCAGTGCCTGGCAGAGCTGGTTGTGGAGCTCAGGGACCTCGTTCTTAATTCAGTTTTATACACACAATGCCGCCTATTTCATGTATAGAAGATAGCACATTCTTTGGCTTCATTGATATGTATATGGAGGACACATGACATTTGTGAAAGATACTGTTTGAGGCCATCCCAAACCTTCAGACTTGTGAATAAGGAAATGTTAATATAGATCCTTGTTTGTCCCAAATCATATTTCTGTTAGAGATCACGTGTTTCCTGTGCAGAGCCTTATTTACTAAAGTATCTTCCTTTGCTTGGTGGCAAATTTTCCTAAGAAATCTGAGTTTGTAATCATTTCACAGGTATTATTGCACCCAAGAACAGGGAGGGAATCTCCAAGTTTTATTGCCAGAAAGATTCTGGGCACCTGGATTCTAAATGATTGTCCCAAACACTTCTTGCATTATCCGATGAGCTGTTTGTACTTCAGTGAAATCTTACGTTAGAACATGTCATGGATCTTTGGGATTGCTCGTGAATAATTGAAGCAATGATTGTTAAGTCCTTTCATTCCAGACATTTACTCTATGATGGCTCCATTATACTTGACATTGGTCAGACTACTGCGTTGCATGGAAGGCCATATTTTAAGAGGACTACAGCCAAACATAGTACACATAGGAGCAAGCAAAGAGGATGGGAAGAATTCTAGGAGTTGAGTTCTGTGACAGAGGGTAAATGAATGGGGTTTATTTGACCTGGAAGAGAGGTGAGGAGGGGTAAAAAATCTGCCTTCACGTAAGTTCATCTGCATCACTTTGGGATGCCGTATGATATTTCTCCTTCTCTGTCTGACTTACTTCAGTTCAGTCGCTCAGCCGTGTCCAACTCTTTGCGACCCCATGAATCGCAGCACGCCGGGCCTCCCTGTCCACCACCAACTCCCGGAGTTCACTCACTTACAGTATAGCAATCTTTAGGTCCATCTGTGTTGCTAGAATGGCCTTATTTCATTTTTTTAATGGCTAAGTAATATTCCATTGTATGTATGTACCACCTCTTCTTTATCCATTCCTCTTGATGGACATTTACATTGCTTCTATGTCCCGGCTATTGTCAATGAACACTGCAGTGAGCATTGGGGGTGCTTGTATCCTTTTGAATTTTTGTTTTCTCTGCATATATGCCCAGGAGTGGGATTGCTGGGTCATATAGTAGTTTTATTTTTAGTTTTTTTTAAGGAACCCAATACTGTTCTCCATAGTGGCTGTATCAGTTTATAGTCCCACCAACAGTGCAGAAGGGTTCCCTTTTCTCCACACCTTCTCCAGCATTTACTCTTTGTAGGTTGTTTAATGATGGCCATTTCTGACAGTGTGAAGGGATGCCTCATTACAGTTTTGATTTACATTCTCTCATAACTAGTGATGTTGAATGTGTGTCACGTGTTTTTTGGCCATCTATATGTCTTCTTTGGAGAAATGTCTGTTCAGGATTTTTGACCTAACAGAGCTCCTGATTCCTTTTCCTTCCCCAGTATTCTCTGTCTCAATAAATGGCATCATAGTCAACTCAGGTATATGAGTTTCCTATTGCTGGTGTAACAAATTACTACTAACTGAAAACAACACTAAATCCATGTCACAGTTCTGGAGGTCAGAGTTCTAAAATGGGGTGGCAGGGCCACGTTCCCCCTGAAGTCTTCGTCTCATTGCCGTTTTCAGCTTCTGGAGGCTGCTTGTACTCCTTGGCTGCTGGTCCTGCATCACTCTGACCTTTGCTTTCATTGTCACATCTCCTTGTCTGACTCTGACCTTCCTGTCCCCATATTTTCTTTCTGAGGACCCTTCAGATACATTGGGCCCACCCAGATAACCCAGGATAATCTCCCCATCTCAACATCCTTAATTTAAACACATCAGCAAGTTTCTTTTAACATGGAAAATAACATGTTCACAGGTTTGGAGATTAGAATGCAGATAACTTTGGGAGCCATTATTTGGCTTACTACATCTTCCCTGGTGGCTCAGATGGTAAAAAAAAATCTTCGTACAGTGCTGGAAACTAGGTTCAATCCCTGGGTCAGGAAGATCCCCTGGAGAAGGGAATGACAACCCACTCTAGTATTCCTGCCTGGAGAATCCCATGGACAGAGGAGTCTGGTGGGCTGTGGTCTATGGGTCACAAAGAGTCAGACACAACTGAGTGACTAACGCTTTCATACCAAGTTCTAGGACCATAACTATGGTGTTACCCTCTGTTTTTCGTTCATCCAGTCCATCAAGTCCTGTTGCTGCTACTGCTAAGTCACTTCAGTCGTGTCCAACTCTGTGCGACCCCATAGACGGCAGCCCACCAGGCTCCCCCGTCCCTGGGATTCTCCAGGCAAGAACACTGGAGTGGGGTGCCATTGCCTTCTCCAGTGCATGAAAGTGAAAAGTGAAAGTGAAGTCACTCAGTCATGTCTGACTCTTGGCAACCCCATGGACTGCAGCCCACCAGGCTCCTCCGTCCATGGGATTTTCCAGGCAAGAGTACTGGAGTGGGGTGCCATTCTCTACTATTACGACCTCACCCACCACATTTTCTCACCTGCACCACTGACGCCCAAGCCTTTTCATTTGGTTGTCATGTGTCTGCCCTTGCCTCCCTACTGTTATCCTCTCAGAAGCCAGAATGGCTTTTAAAAATGTGGGTCAGGTCACACCACTCCTCTGCACAAGCCCTCCAGGAAGTTTATATCTTACTCAGAAAAAAAAACATCCACATCCCTTTCCATGAGTTATGGGCCTTACCCTTTGGCCCACTCAGCCTTGCATTTCTTACCTCCTCTTCTCTCTCTGCCTTGCTCTCTGCTCCAGCCACACCAGTTCTCTTGCTGTTTTTTAAACTTGCCTGGGACATTCTTCCCTCAGATATCTACATGGCTCCTTTTCTCCCTTCTTTCATGTCTCTGCTCACATTTTACCTCCTCAAAGCTCTAAGAAGCATTGCTGTAGGGAAGTAACAAAGACCATAAGCAGATAGTTACTGTACTGTTGAGTTAAGAATGGGCAGAGTGGGAAGTACCAGCTGCCCAGGGCGGGGCATCAAATCTGAGTGAGTGTGAGTGTGCTTCAGTTCAGTTCAGTTGCTCAGTCGTGTCCGACTCTTTGCAACACCATGAACCGCAGCATGCCAGGCCTCCCTGTCCATCACCAACTCCCGGAGTCTACCCAAACTCCTGTCCATTGAGTTGGTGATGCCATCCAACCATCTCATCCTCTGTTGTCCCCTTCTCCTCCTGCCCTCAATCTTTCCCAGCCTCAGGGTCTTTTCAGATGAGTCAGCTCTTCACATCAGGTGGCCAAAGTATTGGAGTTTCAGCTTCAGCATCAGTCCTTCCAATGAACACCCAGGACTGATCTCCTTTAGGATGGACTGGTTGGATCTCCTTGCAGTCCAAGGGACTCTCTAGAGTCTTCTGCAATACCACAGTTCAAAAGCACCAATTCTTCGGTGCTCAGCTTTCTTTATAGTCCAACTCTCACATCCATACCTGACTATGAAAAACCATAGCCTTGACTAGACGGACCTTTGTTGACAAAGTAATGTCTCTGCTTTTTAATATACTGTCTAGGTTGCATATGTATTTATTTATTTTTGGCCGTGCTGGGTCTTCGCTGCTTTGTGTGGGTTTTCTCTAGTTGCGGTGAGTGGGGCCTAGCTCTTTATTGCTTGGGCTTCTCATTGCAGTGGCTCCTCTTGTGGAGCACAGGCCCTAGGTGTGTGGGCTTCAGTAGTCTCGGCACACAGGCTCAGTAGTTGTGGCTTCTCATGTGGAGCACAGGCCCTAGGTGTGTGGGCTTCAGTAGTCTCGGCACACGGGCTCAGTAGTTGTGGCTCTTGGGCTTAGTTGCTCCATGGCATGTGCAGTCTTCCTGGACTAAGGATAGAACCCATGTCCCTTGCATTGGCAGATGGAGTCTTGTCCAGGATGCCGCCAGGGAAGTCCTGTGAGTGTGTGTTTACTTGTGGCACTAAAGGGTTTGGTAGAGTGGCATTGACAGAAAAAGCCAGCAGAAAGAGATAATAGCTGAGGTAAGCTTTGAGGAAAGGAGCAGGGATTTTAAGAACAGTAATCATAGCTACCACTTATGGTAGTATGGTAGTATTACACACCTGAAGTGACTTCACTTGCACTTTTCACTTTCATGCATTGGAGAAGGAAATGGCAACCCACTCCAGTGTTCTTGCCTGGAGAATCCCAGGGATGGGGGAGCCTGTTGGGCTGCCATCTATGGGGTCACACAGAGTCGGACACGACTGACACAACTTAGCAGCAGCAGCAACAGTGGTTAATCACAAAGAGTCAGGAATGACTGAGCAACTAACATTTACTTATTTATTTACTTAGTGGTTAATAAGTGATAGTGATCACTTATTCTTCTTAGCACGTTTTAGGGCCAGTGCTACTCATTTTATTTCCTATTACACTTATTCAGTACATTACCTCATGTTAATCCTCACACACCTCTGTGAGGTTGGTATGGTTATTCTCCCCATTTTTCAGATAAGAAAACTCAGTTGTAGAGCTCATTTGCCAAAGGTGACACAGCTAGCAAATGTCAGCAGTGAAATTTGGATTTTTCTTCAAAGCCTAATCTATTAACTACACAAACACTATTCTGCCTCTCCTTTTAAGGGTGTGTGTGTGTGTGTGTGGTGGGGGGAGGTGCGTGTATGTGCGTGAGAGGGAGGGGGCCCACCAACTGTGTGTTATTATTAAAGTATACAATAGGAGGTGGGGAAAATAAGGGCATATGAGACACAAGGCCGGCAGGATAGGCATGGTTCTGCTTCCATTTCCTAGGTTTAAGTATCAGGCTTTTCCTCTTTACTCTTTCCTCTTTCCTCACCCCCAGGGGTGAGATTTCTAAGCAACAACTTTTGTTGGAGTTATCCAAAGAGAAAAAGAATGCTTAGTTTCAGGTGCAGCTATGAGGCCTCAAAAGCTGGAGAAGTGAGGCCAGCAAATTGAGCTGGGCTCCTGACGTGATTGCCGGAGTGCCAGGAGGTCCTGAGCTGGGCAGTTCGATTCACCTCCATCTGCCCTTCCTTTTGGGGGGCCCGTCTCACTGACGATGAGCTTGCGGTGGGAGGAGAGCCCGAGCTGAGTCCTGTTGGTGTCCCTGTGATGAAGAAATCACATGCACCCTTTCAAGGTGATGTGAAGAGGCGACTAAACAATTTTGAGAAGCTCCAGCTGGAAATCTG
>NW_011494954.1:6331301-6366566 GCF_000754665.1 Bison bison bison | reverse complement strand
AAATCTGGTTAGATGACATTGACTGGCCAGGGAGGGGTTGGGTGCAGTCCCCCACACCTGACCTTGCATAATGTAGCATGTCCCCGGATGGTGACATGCAGTACTTCATGTACTGTGTATTAAAAAGCTGTATTGGCTTATTCCTAGCAGGGAACCAGCTCTGACCTGCATTTTACAGCAGCTGTCTGCTGCACTGTTCAGCATCAAGCACGAGGTCAGCCTGTCCCCAGCGTCTTTTCCTTTTGTGACAGTGTTATAAAAAATGCTCCTTAATTGTTCCTATTCTCCCTCATCTGGATTTGATATCCTGCTTGCCACCTAGGCTTTACAGAGAGCTCCTGTTGATCATACCCTTCTTCAATTTTTATTTGTTTAAATAAAATGTGGAGAAAGGTAAAATGTTTGTGTGTAAACCACAAATCTACATTGTCCAGGTGGCAGCTGCTAGCTACATGTGGCTCCTGAGCAGCACTTGGAATGTGGCTAGGCCAAGTAAGATCTCCTCTAAGGGTAAGATACACAGTAGATTACAAAGGCTCCATGCCACCAAAAAAAGAATGTACAATACCTGATTAAGAATTTTTATATTGATTCCTTAGTGAATGATAATATTTTGCTTTATTATATTCAAGTCTGATACTCAAGGGTATCCCAGGTAGTGCTAGTGGTAGAGAACTTGCCTGCAAATACAGGAGATGTAAGATGCAGGTTTGATCCCTGGGTTGGAAAGATCCCCTGAAGGAGGGCATGGCAACCCATTCCAATATTCTTGGCCAGAGAATCCCATGGACAGAGGAGCCTGGCGGGCTACAGTCCATAGGGTCGACAAGAGTCAGACATGACTGAAGTGACTTACCCTGCAGATGAAACTAAAGTTTATTTCCTATTTATTTTTTACTCTTTGAATGTAACTGTAAGGAAATTTAAAATTATAAATGTGGCCTACATTTGTGGTTTGCAGTATACTTTTATGGGACAATCCCTCTCAGCCTAATGAGATTTCTGTCTGCTGTAATCCATTCTTGGAGCAGAAGACAAGTGAATTAAAAATTCCCCATCCTCTCCTCGCCCTTTGCCTTTGTGGTCCTGGACCCACTGATTAAATCCTGTTCGGGTATTAGGCACTGGGACTGTTGATCGCCAGGTGGCTCCTGGTTGACACTTGGCCTCATTTCTACCATCCTGAGGCCTTTCTCTGGGCTTCTCAGCAGACTGTTCTCAATCTGCCAGCCCTAACTGTGAGCCATTTTGCAGTTCTGACCTCAGCCTTCTTTCTCTTCCCTTCCCTTCTCACTTTATACTTCCCTTGGATGATTCTGTCCGTGTTCCTGGCTTCATTTACCATCTTCAGACTGGTGATATACAAATTTGTGTCTTCTGCCCCAACTCCTCTCCTGATATCATTAATTCAGCTGCTGGATAGATGACTGCGTTGAGTTGCCCTGCAGGTCCCTCAAAGCTCAGCATGTCCTCAGTGGGACTCTGACTCTTTGTCCCATGTTAGTTTCTGTCCCATTTTGTCTTCAAGTCTTAGGAGTCATGGTAACATCCATCCATTTCTCCAAGGCAGGTACCCAAGCAATAACATCTTTGGTGCCTGTCTCTTACATCTCTACGTCTAGTCAATACCCAGGCTCCATCAGTTCTGCTAAATCTTTTTGAGTCCATGCTCTTCTCACCACATTCTCTGCTACTGCCATAGCTCAGGACACTGTTTTCTTTCTATCTCTGTGTGCCTTAGTTTCCCCACTTCCTTCCTCTTTGCCTCTAGTCTTGCTTCCCTCCAGGTCCTTCTCTTCAGTACAACCAATATGATCTTTGTAGGACATAAAAGTCCTTGCTTTTAGGATCAAGTCCATATTCCTTTATGTGGCCTACAAGGACCTGTGTTTTCTGGATTCTGCTAGCCTTTCCAGCCTCATCTCTTGGCTTTCTCCCCACCAGCCCCATTCCCTATCCACTACCCAAACCAGACTTTATGCCTCACAGGACTCCCTCCCTTCCCTTGCTGGCTTTCTCAGTTTAGGTTAAGCATTCCCACTGTGCTCCAGGCTTCCTCTACCACTGTTCTGATGATGCTGCTGGGCCATAACTGTTGGTTTAATTGTCTTTCTGTGCCCTTTAGTCTATGAATCCAGGAGATCAGGGAGTCTGTCTTTCTTGTTTATCTGTATCACAAGGGCCTGTGCAGTGTCTAACTCATGCCAGGAACTTCAGTAAATCTTCATGGAGTAAATGAATAGCTAATTCAACTATTGGAGGTGGTTATAACATTGGATGAACTTCCCAAGTGGATCCGTGAGTAAAGAATCTGCCTACACTGCAGGAGATGCAGGTTTGATCCCTGGGTTGGGAAGATCCCCTGGAGGAAGGCATGGTAACCCACTCTAATATTCTTGCCTGGAGAATCGCATAGACAGAGGAGCCTGGTGAGCTTCAGTCTATGGGGTCGCAAAGGGTCAGACATGACTGAAGTGACTGAACATGCACGCGTGCATAACATTGGACAGGAAGTGGAAGTCGGACTCACATCCCTTGGCTCCTTGCCTGTGGGTGGGGTATGAGCACAGCCACTCAGAACAGTGCTGGCTGGCCAACAATGCTAGACTGGCTTCTGCTCCACCAGCTAGCTGTTCACTGTTTAGTGACTGGATCGTGAGGAGGCACAGAATCCTAGCAATCATTTGTGAAGTAAAGTGAAAGTTCAGTCGCTCCATCAGAGTGGGTTGCCATTCCCTTCTCCAGGGCATCTTCCTGACCCAAGGATTGAACTTGGGTCTCCTGCATTGCAGGCAGATTCTTTACCTTCTGAGTCACCAGGGAACTGGCACATACTGGTGAAAGATCTGGTGGGTGAAAGAGTTCACATTTAATGATTCAGAATAATTTTTATTTGTGTCCGTATGTATATGGGACCTTCATTTACCTGTTTTGCTCTTACCTGAGCTTCCTAAGACCCATTGGCAAACTTGAAACACTTTATGATTGAAATGTACATGAGACAAGATCCCCGTGGGAGCTCTTCTCTTCTGTCTGTGCAGCATTTACCTGGCACTCCTGGGAAGGTGTATTTAACTTCCAGACAGTTTCAAGCAACAATGGCCAAGTGTGAGATGGAGATAGTTACACAACATGAAACATACAAGATGGGCTTTGTTTCTCACCTAACAGTGTATTTCACGTCTCCTTGAAGATGTGATTTAGAGATGTTCTCTAAGTTAAATAAACATTTAGTGTCCGATTCGTTCTCACTTCGTTCCTCTGCAGGAAGACACAGGTGGCCTCTCACTGTGCTTCTGGGCTGTGTTTGCACGGCATCTGCACTGAATCCCACCAAGTTGCTCACAACTTCCACAAGGTCTGAGGATTTGACAAGGTTTAGGTCTGGACACAGCAGAATGATGAAACAGTGAGTGCTGGTGATCAGAATATGTGTGGTGGTTTGGGACTCAGCTTCACACTGAACCCCTTCCAACTTGCAGTGCGAGACTCTGTGGTCCATCTGGAAGGAGCCATAAAGCTTCTTTTGTCATCTTGTTTCAGTACCTAGAACACATTCAGAAGATCAGAAGTGGGTTTCTCTGTACAAAAAAGCATGTGTTTCCCATCAGCAGACAGCAGACTCCTTTGTAGCTGGATTAAGAATCTTTGTTGTGGACTGCTCCTGGCATTATCTCAGCTTTTGCAGGTCTGGGGGTGACTCCTTTTCATTTCTATGCCTTCTCTTTAACAGCAAGATCTTCTTCCTCCTGATATATTTTTAAGTACCAGTCAGGGTGTGACTTGTTCCCTTGTGAAGGTGGTGGTGCCCACCACCCCCGTCTCCTACTCTAATTTCCAGTTTCTGTGTTAGAGTCTTATTTAGAT
Organism: Bison bison bison; assembly: GCF_000754665.1. Classification (NCBI taxonomy): domain Eukaryota; kingdom Metazoa; phylum Chordata; class Mammalia; order Artiodactyla; family Bovidae; genus Bison; species Bison bison. The sequence continues at coordinate 6,362,699 of NW_011494954.1, read as the reverse complement.
AGATGGAACCAATTGAGTGGGCCCTGCTGAAGAGCCGTATTCAGTTACTGTAAATCTTCCTCCTGGCGTTGCAGACAGCGAGATCTCCTGGGATTTTGTTGGGAAATCTTATTGGATTTGCAAGACTTAAGTTAATATAGAAACCCTCCCCAAATAGTAAAGGGCCTCATTTCTTTGCCTTGAAAGATGTTTTCAGAGTCTGTCTCAAGAGTCTTGCTGATAAGGAAGTTACTTCTAATATTTCAAGAAAAACAGAACACACAAAGCCTTCTATTTTCTTAATACTTTGCCTCTCTGTGCCCTCTTTAGTGTCGTTTTTATGCTTTTCCTCTACATTTCTTTCCCTCTTTCTCTCACTCACTCATTAACCTTAGGCCCGTGTTTCAAATGGACTTAATTACTAGCCATGAAACTTGGTAGTGACATCCTTAAGGGAAAAGTCTTTCTTCTTTCATTCCACTCCCCACCCCACCCTTGACCCTTTCGTGAGCAGTGAATATCTCTTACAGACGTAAGTGAATATGTTTCATGATGAAGTATGTTTTTTCCTAATCAAGTGAGCATCTCCTTGCTCATATAAAGGGTGCAGTTCTGTTGCTCTGAGAAGCAGCATCTAACAGAAGACAGAGTGTTGGCCTTGGAGTCAGAACCATGTTAGAAACTCTGCTCCATCTTTATTTTGAGCACATTATATCACTGCTCTGCATTTCCATTAATTTGTCTGTAATACAAGGATAATATCTACCATGCCATGTTAACATTAAGGACAGTATGCTGCTGCTGCTGCTACGTCGCTTCAGTCGTGTCCGACTCTGTGCAACCCCATAGACGGCAGCCCACCAGGCTCCCCTGTCCCTGGGATTCTCCAGGCAAGAACACTGGAGTGGGTTGCCATTTCCTTCTCCAATGCATGAAAGTGAAAAGTGAAAGTGAAGTCGCTCAGTCGTGTCCAACTCTTAGAGACCCCATGGACTGCAGCCCACCAGGCTCCTCCGTCCATGGGATTTTCCAGGCAAGAGTACTGGAGTGGGGTGCCATTGCCTTCTCCAAGGACAGTATACATACTGTAATAAGTACCTAGCATATAGTGGACATTCAAATAGTAGTTCTAAACAACTTCAGCCAGGATCTTTGATAAATGTCTTCTTTCAGCCTTCTTGAGTCCAGGAGCCTTTGTAACCTTCATGCCTTCAGTAAACTATATATATATAAAAGATATATATATAGATATATATATTTCTATATCTATATCTATCTATCTATATGTATATATCTTTTGTTTCGAAAACTCAAAGACATGTAAGACAGTGGTTAAAACAAAATCCAGAGTTTCCCAGGTCTTCAGTGATGTTTTTAAAAGGAAAGTTTTGAGGCAGGAAATAAGATTTCTGGAATCATCTTTAAGATTTTTGTGTGCTCATGGTAATTAGCTTCATAAAATGCATGTCCTCAAAGATGTGGGTGGATGTGTAAACAAGGAAGCTGGTGTTCCAGGAACCCATGCGTCATGGAAGGCCCAAACAACTCCCTCTGAGGAAGAATGTCCCTGGGACTTGGGCTTTAATCAACATGAGAAGCCATCATGGGGGCCCCAGGCCATTAGTAATATTTCTATTGGCGGCAGAGTGATACTGTATCTGCTTGGCTAAAAAATATGAATTTTCTACTCTCTTAATAACAGACGGTGGTGAAGGGGTACATAGTATCTGTTATGGGCTGTGTGTTTGTGTGCCCTCCAAAGTTCACATGCTGAAACCCTAGTCTTCAGTCTGATGGTATGTGGGCATGGAGCCTCTGGGAAGTAATGAGATCATGAGGGTAGAACCTTCGTGATTAGATTAGTACCCTTATAAGAAGAGATGGGGAGAGCGTGCGTCCCCTCTGTCTGTCTCTGTTTCTGTCTTTATCTCTCTGTCTCTCTCTGTCCTTTGTCTCTGTCCTCATCCCTGTTTCTGTCTGTCTCTCTCCTTTTTCTCTTGGCCATGTGAGGATCCATCAAGAAAGTGGCTCTCTATACACCAGACAACGGATCTGCAGCACCTTGATCTTGGATTTTCCAACTTCCCGAACTGTGAGAAATAAATGTTTATTTAAACCACCAGTCTATGTTATTTTTTTTTAGCAGCCCAAACTGACTAAGACAGCAATGAAAGGGGCTGTGGCAGGTAGTATGTTATTCAAATAAAGTATGTAGACTTTATTGCAAATCTGAAATGGAAATAAAATCAAGAGTCTGTATTTATTTATAATAAACTTTGTGTGTTAAGTGAGCTTTTCTGTTCTCATGTTTTACTGTGTGTTGAAATAATAAACATTTATGATATTCTTATGGCTTGTAGTGTTTTCACCATTTTATGTGGATTATCTTATTCATTCTTCACCATGGTGCTGAGGAAGGTATTATTATTTTCAGTAGCATCAAGAGGTTAGAATAAAGATACCACAAGGGCGCTTGGTAATGTGTCGGTGGTCTCTGTCTTCTGAGATTTCAGTGATGAAAGGGCTGTCTGCTCATTTGGGGAGGCAGCCTCCTGTTAGTGTTATGAGCCATGGATTGTGTGTCTGGGGTTCTCCACACAAGGTAGGTGACCTGTGGGCACACCTTCCAGCTGTTCCCATTACCTTAGAACATCCACAGTCTTGATCACATCTTTAAGGTCCTGTATGAGTCAGCTTTGTCTTTTGTAATTCACCCCATATCTATCTTTTTCCTTAACCAGCTTTGTTTCCACATAGCAGGTGTTGCTACTTGACATTGCTATGTGTAGGACAGGAAGATCCAGCTACAAGCACCAGATGAGGAGTCTTACCACATGGATGATGGCAAAGAGCATGACAATGCCAACCACAGACCTTAGCTCACAGCAGCACCTTTGCGCTCCAAGTTTCCAAGGAGGACTTAACGCACAAAGTGCTGGTTGGAACAGTGCTTTACTTAGAAGGGAGAAGTGATGCGGCAGGATCGGCATCTGTGGTGTGTCCTTGTCTCTCATGGCCAGCGGGTCACTCCTGATAACTGACACATGGGCTGGACTGCATATACCCCGCTGAAGTTGAAGACCCCCTTCTCTTCCTGTGGAGAGGGCAGAGGGCAAATATACTGGTGGGGCTCACCAAGTGCCGAATAAAACACATGCTTAGGCATTACAAGGAAGTTCACTGCCTCCTGGAACACGGGACGATTTCTCCTAATGAGGAAGAGTGTCAGGCCAAGTAGCAGCTTGGCACCTGGCCTCCATATAAGGGAATGTTCCAGGCCCAAAGCACCCACTGGCAATCCTGGGGAGAGGATGCAGGTCATGTAGTGGCTGCTACCCCAACAGTCCACCCCCTGCCCTCAGCGTGATGCTAGGAAAAGCAAAGCTTGTCACACTCAGCAGGACCATTGGCCACCCTGCGCGTGAGGCAGAGAGATATTCTGTGTGGTTCATGCCCCACAGAGCCCCACAGCGCCTGCCCAGTGGAAACAGCAGGTGGTCAGGGCCACTAACAGGACCTTCTGAAGAGGTCAGACTTTCTTGGGAGTATGACACTCAGCCAAGAGCCCAGATGTTAGAGTTTAGCTAGCTGGAAAGGTCAAAGTGAGTGTAAAGGAAACTGGATTTACTGATGATAACTGTTCTGCCTTGGCGTGATTTTTCTCCACATAATTCTTTAATTTCCCCAAATTGTTGATGTACATGCAGCAGGAGGTGTTGGCTAGAACACACTGTTCTGTGAGCAGGTAACCCCACAGTGATCTGGTTACGCATCAGCAGCTTGGCTGGTGAGTTCTGTGAGCCCTGTTGGTCCTGAATGGCCTGGATGGTGGAGTTAGCCATTTCTGCCATGGTCAAGTAGAGGGTGGGTATCATCATTTCTAGGGCCCGTGTGCTATCCTGGTATTTAATTTCAGACAGTTGAGTGGAACCAACTGTCAGTCTTCCCCTTGGGAAGGATGTCACCTGCCACCCTTCAATGGGCCAACAGAGTGGGGACCCTCTAACCTGTATGCAGTTACGCACCCAGATGGTAGGTCTAAGACCCTGAGGCAACAAGACTTCTCCGGGGAAAGGCCACAGCCCATCAAGGACCACAAAGAAGCATATCTCGAGTGAGAGCCAGTGACTCACACTAGGTAGTGGTGGTTGTATGTCATTGACTAATGCAGTTATACCTTGTCTCTGCCTGCTGTTGCCAGCTTGTGGCTTGAAGAGACAACTTATCCTTCTGCCCAGATTGCCTGTATGAGTCAGCAACACCTGACTCCCTGCAGAGTCCTTTCTAATTGTGTTACAGGTGCCATTAACAGAGGACAGTGGAGTCATCCTGCATCTGAACTCGTATCAGCAGAGTCACGCAGAGGACAGATCCATTGATGGCCCATGTCTTAAGTATCGGCCAGGCCACCAAGGTGGGAGACTGAAGCAATACAGCCCTCAGTCTTTGGTGGCAGATACACTTTGTTTCAAGGCATATTCCTTGGCCATAGCAGGATGAGGGTGTTGTCAATCTAGGCATCACCATGGGTCTTGGGAAGGAAGAGAGAGGTCAGTGCCCCAATCCCCATACCTCCCAAGGCAGGAGACGCTCCTTTTGTCGCTTGAAGCATGGAGTGTCTGGGGATGGCCACCCAGGCTGTCTGTCCTAACCCAGGGGCCAGTACTTCCTCAGGAACCCATTGCTCTTGCTGTTCCCTTCAGTCCTTTCAACCCATCATTCAGTCCAGGCAATGAAGTTATTTCCTGTACAAACTTGGCATGTCCTATAGCATCACCTGTGGAGAGGGGTTGGGAGTTCCAGATGCTGCCAGGGAATCCCAGTACTGTGGTATTCTGTGACCCGCTCCCCCCACCAACAGCCCAGGGGACTCCATCAGCTTTCAGTTTGGCAGAACCATTGTTCAATCAGTCCATGGCTTCGGAGCTGGTCCCTGGGTGGCTAGGAGAGGGGCCAGGGCATCCCTGCAGGCCACTCTGTTCATGCCCTTATGGTGGCTACCTGCTCATGGAGTCCATGAATCCCTCGAGGTCCTGGCTTGGCTTGGTTTGGGATGATAAATTGGTAGAAATCCAAGTGAGGAGAGTCACATCTGGCCTCAGGGTCACATAAGGCCCTTCGATGGTGAGAGAGTTCATTTTCACTAGAGTCCAACAGCAGTGAGAGGCTTCAGTCCAAAACATTTACATTGGGCAGTGGCTTCAGGCAGCTTGCAGGTCAAGAATCCCAGAGACTGGCACCCCAGTGTGGTCTCTGGCTGCCACAGGCTGCAGTCAGCAGATGTGTGGGTATGTGGGCGTTGAGGCCACCTTAGTTCCACAAACCTAGCAAGCACTGTGGTCTCAAGGCCAGCCCCTGGCCTCAGCTTGTTGAGCAGCTTCCAGTGCTTGTTGTTGAGAGGAGTCCTATTCTAAGGCGGCTTCCAGAAGGACACCCAGAGGGGGTTCATGCTGTCCCCAGTATCTGGAGAGGCCCTGGGCTTCCTCTTTGTTAGTGGGTGCAGCCAGAGACCATGACCTCTTCAGGAATACTCCCCTGACTCTTGTTGGTGTGCTTCTGACGATGAGGTGTGGCCACTGAACTCTGGCTGTGATTAGTATTCTACTGGCTGCCTTGAGGAAATACTGGTCTGTGTTCATGTCATAAAAACCACCCTGCTTCAGAAACACTGTCTCTTTAAAGAAACTCTGAGTCTTAAATAACTTTTACCTGGTAGCTCAAATAGTAAAGAATCTGCTTGTAATGCAGAAGACCTGAGATCAGTTCCTGGGTCGGGAAGATCCCCCTGGAGAAGGGAATGGCAACCTACTCCAGTGTTCTTGCCTGGAGAATTCCATGGATGGAGGACCCTGGTGGGCTACAATCCACAGGGTTGCTAAGGGTCAGACACGACTGAACAACTAACACTTCTACTAAAACAATAAAATTTTGCCATTATAAAAGTAACATTTTCTTCTTCAAAGAAAATTTGGGAGAAGAGAGAAACTGAACTCATAATCCCTCCAGTGCAAATATAGAATGGTTACGGTTCTAGTACATTTCCTCCTACTCTGTTTTGTATATTTGTTTGCTGCATGGCGCAAAGCTGTGTTTATATTAATGCTTTGCTTTTTGAACTTAATATATTTTCCACGTTGTCACATGACTCGCTTTAAAAGTGGACCGAATATTGAGTATCTACTGATAAGACAGAGACAAAATGGGAGTTTCTACATAAGTTAGCTCCTTTACTGCAGCATCTAGTGAGGTGGATATCAGTATCTTTATTTTGCAGTTGAGGAAATGAAGGCTCAGAATGTTTCCATCACTTGCCCCAGTTGTAGAGCTAACAAGGGCCAGCATCAAAATTCACTTGACGTGGGACTGACTTCAAGAACCTGAGTTCTTTTGAGACTTCCCTGGTGGTCCAGTGGCTAAGACTCAGTGCTTCCAATACAGGGGGCCCAGGTTTGATCCCTGGTTGGGGAACTAGATCCTCCATGCTGTGACTAGGAGTTCACCTGCCGCAACTAAAGATCCCTTGGGCCTCAACGAAGACCTGGTGCAGACAAATAAATAAAAATATTATAAAAAAGAGCCTGTGTGCTTTAATGGCTATTAAGTATGCTATCTAAGTATACCGTGTTGTGAAACTGAACCAGTGAGAACCATGGTAAGGCTACCTGCCGCCTGAGACATCCCTCCTCTTTTCAGGGAAAATCTTGTCCTCCAGGCCCAACCCAGCACATGGGCATGTGGTAGAAAGGTGACTGCTTTCCTTCCTGGTGTAGATTTCTGTCCATGGGACTCTACTGTGTACCTGGGCACATCTGATTGGTTCCAGGTGTCACACATGTCCCTAATTGTGTTGTGGCAAAGGGGCCCCCACAGCAGTGCTCTTGAAAGGCTCTACACCATTGTAGAGTTGTAGCCCTGAATCTGTGACTTGGTTGCACACCCCGGAGTTTTCTGCTCTGGTTCCATTGGAGCCCTGTGTGCGGAGTGGGCTCTTGTGGGGTCGGGCCTTTGGCGGTGGCTTGTCTGTAGTCTTCTGGAATCCGCTGTACAGGTCTGGGAAGCAGCGCTGCCTACCACAAACAGGCTCACAGTGGAATTTCATTACAGGTGCTTTATTTGAGAAATTTATATCGTGCATTGTAAAGAGCTAATAAAATGAGACAGCTATAGGCCATTTATAGATGCACTTCTAGAAACAAAATTCAGAGGGTTTACTAAAAGGCAGGAGCCTGGTCAACAGCTGTTTTAAATGCATTTACTTCTGTTGGGAGGCAGACTTTCTCCAAAATAGCTTTGTTGTCAGTAGACTCTTCGTTCCTTGATATGTGCCTAACAAATACATTCATTCATTTATAGGACTGGTTAATGTGTGAGGGTTTTGAAATTAGTGGTAAAGTTGCAGTCTGTAATGTATCATCTAGTCATCTTTGATAGACTATTTTATTTTATTTTTTGTTCATAGGTACTACACTTGTGTTTGTTTCCATGTGCTATACAATAGGATGTAGAATCAATTTTGAGTGGTGTCTTCTCTGATTCTCTGTAGAGATCTTTAAGCTAATTCTATTCTACTTGATTTTCACAGGAAAAAATATCCCCAAGAGGACTGTCTACTAAAGTGTGTGTATGTGTGTGTGTTTGTGTGTGTGTGTTTGTGTGAAATACTCCTTTTAGATGAGCAAGCCCCAGAAGATGCTTGGTACTAAATAGCTTTCACAGTTGAGTAAGCATCAGAGGTGGGAAGGCCTGTGACCCCTGAATTATATGACATCTTTTGTGCATGCCTATTTCAGGAACATTGTTGTTGTTTAGGAAAGTTTGAAATATTTGGGAAGTTATGTCTTTCTTTACAATCCCATGGTTAGGATGACTTGGAATCGTAATCTTTGTCACTAACCCTTTGATGAGATATTTCCCCCAAGGTCTGCTGAAATGTATAGGTCTTAGAAATGGCTATTCTCATACACATCCTGGTACTGATGCTAACCATTGTTTATCCAGTGTCAGCTCTAAGTGCTTGAAAAGTAACATCCTACCTAGTTTTATAATAGCTTATGAAGTTGATATTTTTAACTTACTTTTTTGATTGGAAAGCCAAAACTCAGATTTGTTCAGTAACTTGGTCAGAATTATACAGCAGGAAAATGACAGAGGAGGGATTGAAAGTGAGGTTTGCCTGCCTAGGAATCTGTTTTCAGTCCCCTCTATTGCCATCTCCTCTGCTACCCTGTCTGTTTAAGCAGGGAAGAGGTTAGTGCAAGGCTAAATGACTACCTGGAAGAAAACTCTGTGAAATACCAGAGTTTTCTTTCTATTATATTATCTCTGTCTGGGGAAGCCTGAGGATTTACTGTATTCTCAACATTTTTTTAGGCACACTCAGCTACTAGCTGTTGTATAGCTCTAATGTTTGCCAGGGTTTGGGAGAACTAATGATCAGTTGTGTGAGAATAAGATGACTTTTAAAAACTTGCTCCAAATAAACATGCTCCAAAGTTGAAGTGTTTTGATAGAAACATGTTTCTGGGAGGCAGGTGATCCAAGTGATAATGGTCAAGAAGTACAAACTAGACAGAGATAGGACCCAAACAAATGCAGTGAAAGTTTATGTTTTGTTCAAAGTAGAAACTTCCAGTGGAGAATGACCCTGCCCTCCACCTCCATCAGCGCAGAAAATTTTGACTTAATAATTCTTTATGTGTAATCTTCAGCATGTGAGCTCAGTCATGTATGACTCTTTGAGACCCCTTGAACTGTAGCCTGCCAGGCTCCTCTGTCCATGGGATTCTCCAGGCAAGAATACTGGAGGGGGTTGTCATTTCCTTCTCCAGGGGATCTTCCCAGCCCAGGGATCAAATCCACATCTCTTGTATCTCCTGTGTTGGCAGATGGATTCTTTATTACTAGTGTATTTGAGCAAAAGACATCACTGGCTTCCTTTCTCATCCAGTTAAGGTCATGTCCCCACAAGGGAAATTGTGGGTTACTGTGGGCTTCAGGATGGTGATTGTCTAGGCTAGAGATCCTTCTAAAGGATTCAGTCCCTTACCCAGGGCCAAACTGCTTGTCTGGTTCAGCAGGAAATGACTACTTGAATATACTTTTCTTGCTTTCAACTGCTTGTGATTCTGAATTCACTGGTGCCCTGGGGAAGTCTTCCCCAAATCTTTGACCCAGTACTCCTTGGTAAGCCACTGACATGGCTTAAATGATTTCAGAGTCATGCTCTAAATACTGTTGCATCACCTCAAGAACAAATCTTCATGCTTTTGTGGTAAAACTTGTTTCTGTGGTATTCAGACATATATTAGGTAGTATCTTGACTCAGTTAAACATATGCTGTGCACCATGATAGGTTTTAGGGATATGGAGGAAGAAATACATGGTCTTTGCTCTAAAAGACTGTGGAGTCTAGTGAAGAAGACCGCAGTGTCAGAATGTAAAAAAGTGTCAATTGAAAAGATGTCACTTTTTATTAAACATAAGAAAAGGTAAAATAATTTTTAGAAGGGCTTGTGAAGGGGCATTTTCTGGTGCTTTAGGAAGACAACCCATTAATGCATTAGAGCAATGGTCCCCAACCTCTGGGATCTAATGCCTGATGATTGAAGGTAGAGGTAACATGATGATAATAGAAATAAAGGGCACAATAAATGTAATGTACTTGAATCATCCCAAAATCATCCTCCCCACCCCAGTCCATGGAAAATTTGTCTTGCACAGAAATGATCCCTAGTGCCAAAAAGGCTAGGGACTGCTGCTTTAGAGGGGGCCCAAAGCAGAAGGTCCTGGGGTGATGTGTCCTTTCAAGCTTCCTCGTGAGGGGATAGTGTAGGGTGCCTCCTGAGGGCAGTATTGGTATTGCCAGCCTGGTCATGGGCCAGAGTTTATTGCTTGAATCTTTGTAGCCCACATCGCATGAGCTCTCACGCTCTTTGTGGGCACCTCCCTAAATTGGTCATCATGCGTAGATACAAACAAGTAAAATACCATTTTCAAGTATAATACCTTACAAATAAAGGTAAGCCTTACAAGTAAAATACCACTGTTCAACTCAATGAGTTTTTGTGTGATTTCTTTCTAAAATGGAGAGAAGTGAAACCTAGTATTTGTTCACCATTGCTGCTTCTTCTTCTTTTTATAGTTCAGCATTTTAACACATTGAGTTATAATTGGCATATAACATTGTATAAGTTTGAGGAATACAGTGTATTGGTTTGGTACATTATATATTGCAATACAATTACTACAATAGCATTAGCTGATGCTTTTATGAAGTCATATAATTACTGTTTCTTTTTTTGTGTTGAGACCTACTAAAATCTAGTCTCTTAGCAACTTTGAAGTTTCATATATTACAGTATTGTTGACTGTAGTCACTGTGCTGTGCATTAGATCTCCAGAGCTTTTTAACCTGTTGGTTTCAAGTTTGTACCCTAAAACAAATCTTTCCAACTTCCCCATCCCCCAGCCTGTGGTAACCAACATTCTACTATTTTCACTGAAGGAGGAAACAGACAGAGCTGGACTCCATCTTAGGCCTGTCCATGCTGATCATGCTCAGCCACCTCTCCAATGAACTCTGAACTCTGTGCTTAGTGTCTATGGAAACCACAACAGAAGGATAAGACCTCTTCTAGCCAGGGGAATCTTGAAGCTCATATCTAGGTTACTCATTGCCTAAGAGAAAACATACTCTAATCACCCCTGCCTCTGGACAGGTCATAAATTCGTTCTGTATCTATTGGAGTGTAACCACAAGCTTATTGATTATTATAACTGTTTGGAATGTAATTGTAGACTTATTGATTATTAGCTGTTAGACACATAACACATGAATGATGGGGTTATTGTGATTGTATTTACCCTTCCTTTGTTTATGTAAGTTTCAAGGAATTTGGGGTGGTGGGTTCGGACATGTACACATGGGGTATAAAAGATTTTCACAAATGCTGGTGGGGGTCCTTGGCTAAGAGGAGACTCTGCCTTGGGCCCGCCGGTGTAATAAACTGTACTCCACTATCTGCATTGTCCTTCTGAGTGAGTTTGTTTCCCAGAACATGTGGCTATAACATCACAAGTTCAGGTTTTTTTAGATTCCACATGTAAATAATACCATACACTAGTATTTGTCTTCCTCTGTCTGACTTATCTTACTTAGCCTATCGTCCTCAAAGTCGATTCATGTTTTCACGAATGACAGCAATTCCTTCTTTCTCGTGGCTGAAGGATACTCCCTTCTATCTATCTATCTGTTTCACATCTTCTTTATCCATCCACCCATCAGTGGATGCTTAGGCTGTTTGCATATCTCAGCTATTATGGATAATGCTTCAATGAACTTGGGGTGCAGCTGTCTCTTCAAGATACTGATTTCAGTTCCTTCTCATATATAACCTAGGAGTGGGATCGCTGGATCATATAGTACCTCAGGTTTTTTTGAGGAACTGTCATGCTGTTTCTCATAATGACTGTAACAGTTAACATTCCCACCAACAGTGTACATGGGTTCTCTTTCTCCACACCCTCATCGACATTTGTTATTTCTTTAAATAAATGCCTCCTAATCATAGCTTCTCATATATCTATATCTATATATATGCGTGTGTGTGTGTGTATGTGTGTGTCTCTTCAGGCTTTTGTTTGCTCTTTAGAACTTTAGTACAGTAACTTTTTCCATCCACCAAATACTGAAAAGGGCTACTAGGCAGGTGATCCCCTAGTAAGTATCCAGTGAGACAGATTCGTAGTTTTGTAAACACAGCCCAAACCAGCAGAATAAAGATTCCTATTTCCATTTCCTTCTCCTGCCCTCCATGATTATATGATAGAGTTAAGAATATATACATAACTATATACATATTTACATATGCATGCATGCTTAGTTGCTCAGCTGTGTCTGACCCTTTGCGAGCCCATGGACTGTAGCCCGCCAGGCTTATCTGTCCATGGGATTTTCCAGGCAAGAATACCAGAATGGATTGCCATTTCCTCCTCCAGGGGATCTTCCTGACCCATTGATTGAACCCTGGTTTCCCACAATTACATATACACACAGTCAAACATGTAATCACATATATATGCACACTGCTATAGACTAAATGCTTTTGGGGCCCCTCAAATTCTTATGTTAAGTCCTATTACTCACAGTGGTATTGTTTGGAAATGGAGTCTTTGAGAGGTGATTAGGCCATGGGGAGTGGTGGAGCTGTTGAGAATGGGATCAGTACCCTTGTAACAAAGACCTGAAGGTCACTGTCCCTGCTACCATGTGAGGACACAGCCAGAAGACAGTCATTTATGAACCAGAAAACAGGCTGACAGCAGACAGTGAATCTACCGGCACCTTGATCTTGTACTTCTAGCCTCCAGAATTGTGAAAAATAAATTTTTGTTGTTTATAAGCCACCCAGTCTATGGTAGTCTGTTACAGTAACCTAAATGGACAAATACATGCAAATTCACCAACGAGACCTTCACACACACACACATGTTCACAACTCTTAGACACACATATGCACATATACAGCACTGTTGCATTCACACACAGATACAAATACATGTAAAAACATATACATGTATATACACATCTACACACACACACACATACACTCTCATGAATGTTTCCCGTTTCCTGGGAGGAAACATGTATTTGGTGGCAGTGTGTTCTTTTTTTCGTGTTTGCAGATCCACTCCTTAGCCTTGATCCCTGTAGGAAGCCAGGCTGAAAGCTTTTAAACAGGGACTGCTTTTGTCCTCATAGCTATGTCTTCATGACATAGATTCTCAGAGAGAGGAGTATTAAAGGAAAAATGTCTCTAAGCAAAACATAATCTTTCCCAAATAAGTACTTGTCTAGTGCCAGGCTTCTGGGCTCAGAGTGGATTAGTGGAACAAGCTCTTGAGTGAATGTTCAGGGCCTGAGTTCTAATTCCGATTTTGTCACTAACCAGCAGGGCAAGGCACTTACCTTCTCTGACCCCAGATTCTTCACCTGTAGATGAGGGACTGGCCAGATGATCTCTAAGATTTTATCTCTGAAATCCCATGTTGTCTCTTTCCCAATGATGGAGGAAGTAAAAAGCAGAATAGGATGGAAATAGTATGTGACTAAGATCTGAAGATCTGAATCCTCACAAGTCTTGAGGAGGAATAAGATCAGTCCTTATTCCAAAATGAGAGATCCTCTGTACTTGCTCACTGCTGTGCTCAATGTGCATGTTCGATGTCTCTGTCAATCACTGATTTATACAGGTGGTGCCTCTCACCATGAAAACTAGGCTCTTGAACGATGTAATTGATCTAATTTTGGTCTTCTGATGCAGAAGTAAATGCTTCCCCTGCCTGTCCCTTGTCTCAGCTCTTATTGATTTTGATGGTGAAAGGGATTCATCTGATGCTCTGTGAAGTAGATATCAAGATGCTTTGAGCAGATATATTCAAATGGATAACCAACAAGTACCTACAGATAAGACATGGAACTCTACTCAATGTTATATGCCAGCCAGGATGGGAGGGGAGTTTGGGGGGAGAATGGATACATGCATATGTATGGCTGAGTCCCTTTGCTGTTCACTTGAAACTACTGTGACATTGTTAATTACCTATACCCCATTACAAAATATGCAGTTTAAAGTTAGGAAAAAGAATCCTTTGAGCAGAGAGTTTTGCCTTCTGCCTGTTTGGCATTTACAAGGTATTTCATTCATGCTGCAGTCAATTCATGTCCCTTTTACTTTTGGCTGCCCTTGCAGTACTGGTGAGGTTGGGCAACCCTTCTTGCCAGGTAAGGAACAAAAAAAGGGTGGTTCTAACACCTACCTGGCCCCTGGTAGTCAGATGGCTCCCAGCTTATCTGCCTGTCCTCATCTCTCGCCACATCCACAGGTTCTTGCACTTCCTTTAGCATAGTGCTTCTCAGATCATATTGAGATCTGTTTATTTCTGCGTCTTTCAGGACTGTGACAACCTTGAGGCTCTGTCTTATTTCTTACTGTATACTCAAATGACTTGCCTATAGTAGGTACTCAGCTCAATAAATATTTCTTGAAATTGTTAATGACGAGTTAATCTGGATGAAAGTGGAAGTGAATGGAGGCGGGGGTACCCTGGAGACTTGGTTTTTGGGGGGTAGCCTGGAGACTTGGTTTTAGTACCCCATGCTGGGATGTCCCTGGCAGCTCCATCCACTGAGCTGGCACCAGCCAGTCTCCTTTGTGGCAGGCCTAAAGCATGTTTTTATTGGCCAGCCTGGTCTATTTTATAATGCTGAATTGAAACACCCTGGACAGCCAGTGGAGACGAGTTTTGAGAGCTGTCCCATTCCTGACTGAGAGAGAGAGTCCTCTTGTCTGTAGCACAGGGAAGAAATGAGCCTGCATGTCTGTCTACCTCTGGATGGCCTGAGAGGTGACCACAGCTACTTGAATGCCAGACTGAAAGAGTCTAATATTCAAGCCAGACTCTGAAGCAAATAGTTCCTCCTGTGTCCCCCATGGCCCTTGTTCAAGCCGCTTGAAGAGCTAGAGAATCCAGGTCAAATCTGGGGAGTCAAGATTCAACAAAAGATAGCATTCTTTTTTTATTTTTTTTTAAGCATGAAAGACTGAAGCTTATCTTTTATGCAGATGGTCAGCATCATGTTTGCTTATGGCAGAAAAAGCCTAGAAAATATTTGGGGATATTTGCAGCTTAAAACATTTATTAAAATTGCTATTGTATGCCAGTTCTATAACCATGTTTTGGGGAAAATAACACGTACAGCTTTCTTGTCTGGAAATGAAGTAAAATTCTTTGGGCATCTTCATTATAATAGATATTTTAGGGTGCTTCATTCTTGTCAGAAGGATCTATTCCTTCATGTCTTCATGGGAGGGGAAATGTGGTATTTTAGGCTTTTCTAATGAGTTTCGAAGAATTTATGCTTTCAAATTGTGGTGTAGGAGAAGACTCTTGAGAGTTCTTTGGACTATAGGGAGATCAAGCCAGTCAATCCTAAAGGCATTCAACCTTGCCTATTAATTGGAAGGACTGATGCTGAAGCTGAAGTTCCAATACTTTGGCCACCTGATGCAAAGAGCTGACTCATTGGAAAAGACCCTGATGGTGGGAAAGATCGAAGGCAAAAGGAGAAGAGGGCAGCAGAGGATGAGATGGTTAAATAGTATCACTGACTCAATGGACATGAATTTGAGCAAACTCCGGGAGACAGTGAAGGACAGAAGCCTGGCATGTTGCCGTCCATGGGGTTGCAAAGAGCTGGACACAACTTAGTGACTGAACTGACTCAAATGGAAAAGAGTCCCCTTGCAATGCAGGAGACCCAGGTTCAATCCCTGGGTTGGGAAGATCCCCTGGAGAAGTAAATGACAACCCATGTCAGTATTCTTGCCTGGAGAATCCCATGGACAGAGGAGCCTGGTGGGTTACAGTCCATGGGGTTGCAAAGAGTCGGACATGACTGAGTGACTAATGCTTTCACTTTCACTTTAGTGACTGAACAGCAATAACAATACACTGCATTGCCCCTCCCAGGGAGAGGTGAAGGGATGTATCCATGAAACAATTAGGTCCCGTTCCAGTTAGTACCTGATCAAGTGCCGAAGCTTCAGATTTGAAGGGCAACAGAATCTCTAAGAAAGAGGGATCTGTTAATGGAGGAATCTGTAGAGGGGAGAGAGGAGAGTACATAGACCTTGCAGGATGAATACATTTGGTCAGAAAGAGGATGTCTCAATCGGGGGCAGGTATCCCCAAGAGCAAAGACATGGAGATAGGAGGGAACGTTGGGAAGGCTGGAAAAATTCTATCTTGGTTGGGAAAGTAGTTCCAGATGAGTGAATTCATTAAGGAAGAGGCCAAGCTATTGGAACAGAGATTTAAAAAGTCAGGGACTTAAATCGAAGTTTGTTTCTCTTTCATGAGACAGTGTAAGTGTAGCTGGGTGTCTAGAAAGGTTAGTTGGCTTTGTGCAATATGTCTTCTAGACACAGGTTTCATTTATTTCTGTGCTCCAGCATCTCTTAGAGTGTTGTCTGTGTGCATGTGGTCACATCTGGTTTGCCAGGGCTTCCCAGGTGGCACTAGTGGTAAAGAACCATCAGCAGATGAATGGATAAGAAAGCTGTGATACATATACACAATGGAGTATTACTCAGCCATTAAAAAGAATACATTTGAATCAGTTCTAATGAGGTGGATGAAACTGGAACCTATTATACAGAGTGAAGTAAGCCAGAAAGAAAAACACCAATACAGTATACTAACACATATATATGGAATTTAGAAAGATGGTAACAATAACCCTGTGTACGAGACAGCAAAAGAGACACTGATGTATAGATCAGTCTTATGGACTCTGTGGGAGAGGGAGAGGGTGGGGAGATTTGGGAGAATGGCATTGAAACATGTATAATGTCATGTTTGAAATGAGTCCCCAGTCCAGGTTCAATGCACGATACTGGATGCTTGGGGCTGGTGCACTGGGACGACCCAGAGGGAGGGTATGGGGAGGGAGGAGGGAGGAAGGTTCAGGATGGGGAGCACGGGTATACCTGTGGCGGATTCATTTTGATGTTTGGCAAAACTAATACAATATTGTAAAGTTAAAAAAAAAAAAAAGAACCTGTGTGCCAATGCAAGAAACACAAGAGATGGAGGTACGATCCCTGGGTTGAGAAGATCTCTTGGAGGAGGGCATGGTAACCCACTCCAGTATTGTTGCTTGGAGAATCCCATGGACAGAGGAGGAGCCTGGTGGGCTATAGTCCATGGGGTTGCAGAGTTTGACATGACTGAGTGCATTCGCATAGCCATTGGGAAGAGGAAGAAAGTCTTTTCCTTTTCAAGAACAAACATTAAGTTACATGGCATTCTGAAGCACAGAATTAAGCTGTCTGGCCATGCCTACCTGCAAGAGGGATGATAATGTAGCCTCTAATAGGGTAGGGGTACAGGATCTGTTGCTAAGAGAGGAAGGGAGACAGTCATTTTGGCCACTGTGCAGTAAGCAAGATGGGAATAAAAACTGTGACAGACTTTAAATGCCTTATCAGAGAACTTGTAGTCATTCTAAAGATATTGAAGAATCACGTTTTGAACCTTTTTAGCCAGTGAAGGAGTGGCCAGCTTTGGCTTTAAGCCATCTGGTGAGGGCAAAAGGGCAGAACTCGCTGGTAGTGGCCATGCTTCACTGTCTCGAAAACCTGATTTTTTTTTCTGAATTTTGCATCTACTTCTGGACTACATTACTGCAAGCCACATCGAGTCAATTCACATGGAGGATTAGACACGAGTACACCATGTCTTTTATTTCTTCCGCTTTGTTCTGTTTGAACATGTTGGCCTGTAGCCAGAGTGGGGAGAGGATGTGGGAGCAATTACTTTCCTATCACAAGGAAATCAGATGCCTCAACTTGTGATACAGTGATTTTTTAAAAACCAGTTCTCAGGAAAATTGAACTTACTCTGTTTACCCTTATGGCAGGCTTTCTGGGTGGTGGGGAGGAACCTATTTTTATTTCATGAAATGGATCTTGGCAGTAAAATGTTTAAAACTAACTTTGGATTTATTTAAAAAGTAATCTCCTTACCACTAACTTGTCTTCTGTTCTTAAGAGAGAAGAATGTTTTTCAGTGCTTATAAAAGATGCAGTTCCTCTCCAGTTGTATGACAGCCTCATTAGCAAACTCATCTGTCAAAGCCTTGTTAAGTGATAACGAAAATACTAGCCCAGGACCCAATCAATGTGGACTTTTAACCAAGCTGTGTGTGTGTGTATCTATGTATTTGTGTGTGTGTCTGTTTATTTGTAGGCATATGTATGTCTGTGTCTAAGTATGTGTGTGTGTGTGTGTGTCTATCCATCTGTCCCTGTGCATATTTGAAATGGGGTGTTTAAGACATGGTGATGAGATAGATGTACAGTATCCATTTTTTTGCCAAGTGGTCCCTCTGATAAAAGGCTGTATCCAGAAGAGGACTTAAAACGTGTGATAGAAAAAATAGATTGAATGGTTTTGTTAGAATACAATGCCAAACACTAGGCTTTTTTCCCCTAGCCTCTTCATGTTGGAGAATTCATAACAGTTTCCAAACAATTCAATAAATTACTCTTCAGCTCGCTCCCAAGTTGAGATAAGAACTGTGGGGGAGAGAAGCTGGTATCTAATAGCAATACTGAGGCTTCATTTGCAAAGAAACAGACTGTCTTTTCTCCTGAGGCAGATGGGATCATTGCCCCTCATCTCAGGTACCAGACACGTACTTGAGATGAAGACTGAATCTGAAAGTGTAATGTCCAGGGCCTGCACATTGACAGGTTCAGTATGGTTTGGTTTTGGAGTATGGTTAGGAGAATGGCTTCTATAGCCAGATTGCCCAGGTTTTAAGCTCACTTGGCCACTTCCTAGCTGGCTCACCTTGGGCAAGTCCCTAGCCTTTCTGGGCCTCAGGCTCCTCATCTGTGAAATGGTGTGATGTCCCCTTGCACAGATGCTAAGAGGACTAAATGATTAACACCAGTGATGCTCAGAGAAGTGTCCAGCACATGGAAGCACTCAATAAAAGAACCAGGTTTTTACAACTCCAGAGCCCATGTTTTTCTCACTTTACCACAATACCTCCCGAGAAACGAGGGCGTGGGGATATAGCAGGCTCTTGGGCACAGAATGAGAGGGTGAGGAAGCATACTGCTCAGCTCAATGGATGGAGAAGGGTCACTAATGTTTGCTCAGAGACCAAGAAAAGGGGAGGGGAAAGGAGCAATCGGAACAGCAAATGTCATTAAGTAGGAAACTATAGCTTTCTTTCCAAAGTATTATTAAGAAAACAGATCTTAACTGCATGTAGTCAGGGACTGTATCTTATTTATTGATATTTTTACATCTACAGTGCTTGGCCCCTACTAGGAGCTCAATAAATGATGGAATGTGTTGGCCTCTTTCTGGATCATTCATTTATTCGGTCAATAGATAAATATTTAAGTATTCATTATGGACTAGGCACTGCTTAAGGATCTTGGTGATCAGCAGTAAGGAAAATAGACAAGGGCCCATCCCTCTGCCCCAGTGGAGCCTTCATTCCAGCTGAACAGTGAGCCTGTGTTGGCTCGTATGTTCATCACTTCTTTAAGTAAGTTCAATAATCCACTTTGCCTCCCCCACCCAATTTTGTTAAGCAAACTAGTCTGCAGTTCCTGGTAGTTTTATTTCTTGAAAGTTTGACATCAGTGGTTTTCTCAAATGTTGGTTACCAATGATGGTTTGGGGCTCCCCTTGGCATGTTGTGTAATTTAGAGAAAAGAGCTTCTTTCTGGGTATCAGGAGACCTCCTGGAGTTGAATTTTAGCTCTGTTATGAGTTGGGTGGACTTGCATATCTTCTGTGTTTCCAGTATCTTTATTGCAAAATGAAAAGAGTGCAATATGTGTTAGTTGCTCAGCTGTGTCTGACTCTTTGTGACCCCATGGACTGTGGCCTGCCAGGCTCCTCTGTCCACAGAGTTCTTCAGGCAAGAATACTGGAGTGGGTAGCCATTCCCTCCTCCAGGGGAATCTACCTGACCCAGGGGTTGAACCTGGGTCTCCTGCATTGCAGGTGGATTCTTTACCAGCTGAGCCACAAGGGAAGCCCAAGAATACTGGAGTGATTAGCCTATCCCTTCTCCAGGGGATCTTCCTGACCCAGGAATCAGCCCAGGTCTCCTACATTGAAGGCAGATTCTTTACCATCTGAGCCACCAGAAGAATGCTTGTCTTCCAGTAACTTATCTAGAACTTGCTTGGTCCTAAGAATCAGCTGAGTATTTATAAAAATCTGAATCCTATACATTAACCCAGACTAACTTAAGAATACCCCTCTTTATTATTCTCAGCAGCTCAGAGTACAGAGCCTTGCACCAACCCTATACTATAATTATTACATTACACTAGTATATCATGTTTCTCCTTTGTGTTTGTTCTTCCAAATTTTGCACATATGATTTTCTAACCAGAGCTTTCTGAGTCTAACCAAACAGAAGGGGAGGCAATGCTTTTACAGAAGGTCCAACAGAAATGCCCAGGCAAACTAAGAAAACAGTTCAGTTGCTTTTACCCAGCTTAATTCATCTAACCACACTGCCTTCCCTTCAGTCTCAGCCCTAGAAGATGGTCCATTCACTTGTCTCTCAAAGAGTCCTGGATGTACAGTGTTAGAGACATCTCAGCATCAAGGAGTTAGTTAGAAATGTGAAATCCCAGACCCCACCTCAGACCTACTGCACCAAAATCTGCCCTGCAATAAGCTTTTCACATTACTGTTTGAGAGGCACCAGTCTGTTGAATACCTCTGGGTCAACATACTATTAAGGTATACTGTTCTTTTTAAATTATGGTAAGAGTTAGTGACTTGAAATTCACTACTGATATAGGATTGCATGGTTCTTTATTTTTATTTGGAACATTTATTTAAAAAAATTTATTTATTTATATATGACTATACTGTCTAGTCAAGGCTATGGTTTTTCCTGTGGTCATGTATGGATGTGAGAGTTGGACTGTGAAAAAGGCTGAGCGCCGAAGAATTGATGCTTTTGAATTGTGGTGTTGGAGAAGACTCTTGAGGATCCTTTGGACTGCAAGGAGATCCAACCAGTCCACTCTGAAGGAGATCAGCCCTGGGATTTCTTTGGAAGGAATGATGCTAAAGCTGAAACTCCAGTACTTTGGCCACCTCATGCGAAGAGTTGATTCATTGGAAAAGACTCTGATGCTGGGAGGGATTGGGGGCAGGAGGAGAAGGGGACGACAGAGGATGAGATGGCTGGATGGCATCACTGACTCAATGGACGTGAGTCTGAGAGTACTCCAGGAGTTGGTGATGGACAGGGAGGCCTGGTGTGCTGCAATTCATGGGGTCACAAAGAGTCGGACACGACTGAGCGACTGAACTGACTGACTGACTGGCTGTACTGGTCTTTGTTACTGCACATGGAATTTCTCCAGTTGTGATACGAGGGCTTCTCATGATGCAGAGAGGGCTTCTCTCGTTGCAGAGCTCAGACTCGAAAGCACACAGACTTCAGTAGTTACAACTGGTGGGCTCCACAGCACAGGCTGAGTAGTTGTGGCACACAGGCTTAGTTGCTCTGTGGCATGTGGGATCTTCCTGGACCAGGGATTGAACCCATGTCCCCTCTGTTGGCAGGCAGATTCTTAACCACTGGATCACCAGGGAAGTCCTGCGTGGCTCTTTGAATAGATATATCTTTATAAATGCTATTGCAATGACATCACAGAATTGCTGGCATTTTATGAGCTAGAGAGTAAATTCTATATGTGTTGAAAAATTAGATAAATTTGAATTTCACACGACAGTATAATAGGGGCTTTATACATTTGAATCAGTTCTAATGAGGTGGATGAAACTGGAGCCTATTATACAGAGTGAAGTAAGCCAGAAAGAAAAACACCAATACAGTATACTAACGCATATATAGGGAATTTAGAAAGATGGTAACGACAACCCTGTATGTGAGACAGCAAAAGAGACACAGATGTATAGAATAGTCTTTTGGACTCTGTGGGAGAGGGAGGGGGGGATGATTTGGGAGAATGGCATTAAAACATGTATAATATCATATAAGAAAAAAAAAGAATAAAAAAATAAAAATTTAACATGTATAAATCAGCTTCTGCTTTCTCAATGGCTTTCCTGAATAGTGGTATCAAAAAAGAAATTTACATTATTCTGAATTTTTTTTTTTTCCCAGTGTAGACTTGTAAGTGATTAAATGATTAATTTACAAATTTGTTCTCTTATTAGGTGGTGACACTGATAATCTGGATCTGTACTGATTTCCTAAGACAACCTGGTACATAAACAGAGGTGGCTTCCTAGGTCTTTGCTGTTTAAGACTTATTGCCATCCTAAAGGTGTAAAGGCAATTTAATAAATATAGACAACCTGCTAAGCTGCCGAGGAAAAAGAGATGCTTAAATTATATGTGTCTGCCTGAGTGGACGAGATGTGCTTTTCAAGACTGATGATTTAAGATGCTCTTTATATCCGTAGCCTGATTAAACAAGGTTTAATTCTAAACAACACTTTCTTCTTTTCTTGCTTTTTCAAAATGCACTGTCCTTCTCCGTCCCTTCAGGATTGATTGCTGGGGTGATCTAGGATGTTGCCTGTCTGAAGCCGTAACTTTGACTTTTTATAAAAGGAAGATTATCCCTTTCTTAATTCCTTGTTTTCATTGCTGTCAGATGAAGAGCTTTCAGAAGAAGTCAGTTAGCATTCATGGCGCCTTCCCAGAAGGTGGTTCAACTTTTGATTGAGATGTTCCTGAGGATTCTGTATTAGTGGCATCTTGGCATCCTCCTGTCCTCTTTGACTTTGACGGCTCCTCCCCTCCCCGTCCTCCCTGCTCTCCAGGCTACTTCCAAGCAGATGTTTGCCTCGGCCTGTCATTCAACTCCTTCTCTCCCTTCACAAATCCATCCTTTTAAACATGGGGTTCTGTTTGTTGATTGAACCACAGGACAACTCAGAACCTTTAATATGCTTCCAGGTAGGGGTTAAGTTGTTGGGTGTCTTAGTCTGAAATTTCTTTCCTGGTAGCACCCTCTTAGGAAATATTTAGCAAGACCAGTGTTCAGTGAAATGTACTTTGGGACCTCTTCTTTGGTATTTCTCCCATGTACCCCTCTCTAGCCTATGCTATGTCTAATGATTGCATGTGCTGCTGCAAATTTAGTATTCTCAAATTTATCTCAATAGCTAACGTCTACTGATCATTGATTTCACTGCCAAGACATTTACAAGCATTTTCTCAGAAAAGCTCCTTTGCCTCTTCAGTGTCTGTGAAATTAAATTCGAATACCTTAACCTGAAATTCAAGACCCCCTCTGCTCTTGAACCAACCGACTGGCAACCACACTTGTCCTTCCCCTGGCATTCAGTGTCCTCCATGCTTTGTTTTCCTTTTTAGTCCTTTGCTGTCATTGTTGTTTAGTCGCTAGGTCGTGTCTGACACCTTTGCGATCCCATGGACTGAGCCCGCCAGACTCTTCTGTCCATAGGATTTCCCAGGTGAGAATACTAGACTGGGTTGCCATTTCCTTCTCCAGGGGATCTTCCCCACCCAGGGATCAAACCCAGATCTTCTGCATGTCTCCTCTTTAACTGCTGAGTCTTTGGGGAAGCCCCCTAATAGACTGTACCTTTCATTTATTTAGTTTATTGCCTGTCTTCCTCAACTAGAACACGTGCTCCATGAGACTAGGACATTTGTTTGGTTCATGTCTACCCAAACACCCACAACAGTGTCTAGTAAGTGGTAGGTGCTTGGTAAATGTTTCAAATTGAATGAATGATGAAGCATTCATCTGCCTATGCTCAGTGTTGATTCTCTGCTCTTTCCTCATTCTTGTTCACTTATTTTAGCCCATCGTCTTCATCTGACATCATCTCTCTATCCCGCTTCAACATCTACCTAAGTACTGTTTCTTCCAAAAAGTCTTCTCTAATCACGACCCTTCTCTCATTGTAAGTATCCTTCTTATGGAATGCTGTTGTTTATACCTGTTTTGTCAGTAAATATAGTCAGCGTTTCAGTAAAGTTACTTTTAAGCCGAAACACGATCGTGGGGTACTCATGTTTTCGTTTTACAGCACTGTGGAATATGCTCAGTAAATGTATAAGTGGAGGGAACAGACCCGAGCCCGTGCTTCTTGTAAGGTGAGCCCTGTCCGTGTCTGGGCTGCACAGGGTGGGTGCGGCAGTGCTCGCACGCCTGTGTCCCTCACTTGAGCCTGCCACGTGAGTGCTTGACATCCTCAACAGTCGGTTAATGGGAATTTTTGCTTCCCCAAAGTTTTTTTTTTTTCCTAAAAGATGTTTCTTTGGTCCGTTACAGAGCTTGTGTTGCAAAAATTTCAATTGCTCATCACATTAGGAGAGAATGGTCTAAGAACTGAGAGACGGGAGGGTGGCGAGTGGCTGGAGTTTATTTTCCTTTCAGGTTTCATTTGCCCGTTTCATTCATTTTTCCCTCTTTGAGGCAAACAGGTTTCCCACTTCAGGGCAAAACTGTTTAAATGTTTTTGTCTTTATTTATCTGTATCTTTGTTTCTTTCTCTCTGTTATTTCCTTCCCCTCTCTTCCCTCAGAGAGAATTCAGACGCTCCCACAATGTATAAACAAATGCTGGGAAATTGCAATGCTCTTTTTCGCAAAGTACATTTTCATAGGCAGTGCTTGGCCCCGAGTGTGTTCTAAGATTGCTGACACAGGATTTCCACTGAGCCACAGGAGAGTCTGTCATTCTTTCTCTTCCACAGAGTGTCTCCTATCCCCAAGGCACTCAGGGACAGCCAACCCATAACTTGTCCTCTGGCTCATCAACCCTCTCTAATCCCACAGGCCTTTTCTCATACGGCTTTTCCATTTATTCATTACCACTGGCTTTAATTTGTTCTGTTCCAAGGTGGGGGTTAACCAAATGAATGAATATATGTATTTATCTGGGACATAGGATAGCAAAGGCTTGAAACCAGGCAGACTTTCATCCTCAGATTCTCATGGACTAGTTGTATAACCATGGTTATTTTCCCTTTCTAAGCCTCAGTTTCTTCATCTGTGAAATGGGGCTAGCATGCCCACTTCGTAAGTGTTGTGGCGAGAATCAGATCAGATAATTCACATGAAATTTGGAGCACAGTGTGTGGCGCCTGGTAGTCACTCTCTAAATGGCCAGTATAGGGGACTTCCCTCGCAGTCCAGTGGCTAACACTTTGTGCTTACACTGCAGGGGGCGTGAGTTTTATCCCACATGCTGTCCAGTGCAGTCAAAATAAATAAATAAGCAAAAACAAATTAAATGGCCGAGATAGTGCATTTAATGCTCTCAACCTTTCTGGCATCTGGGGTCTTAGGGCTCAAACCCTTTTCAACCTCTATGCCTGACACATAATAGTCAAAGCGTTTTTGTTTCAAAGAAAAGCACCCAAGATTTTACCTTCACAAGCCATTCAACTAAGTAAAGTGAGGAACAGGTTATGGGTGGCTCAGCCTGTTGTGTCCAGGCATTTAAAGAGGGGGCTCATATGTGAAGCGCAGTGGAAAGGTGTGTATTTCCTGGGAGTCTGGCTTCCCTATTAGTCTATAAGCAGACCTGTAAGCAAAGGAGGGCCTTTATGAGCTGTTTAGTATTTTGGGTGACATTTCCTGGATGATATGGTGAGATTCTTGAGTAGGAATCTCATTTTGTTCACAGATAAGTGAATGGAACAAACACGGGGTCCAGTAAAGCAAGCCCCATTTGTGTCCCTGGCTGCACAATGCTGATGGCATCAGTGCTCTCCAGGTGTCTCACTTGTGCCTTTGAGATGAAAGCTTGATGTCCTTCCCTGGAGCATGGCGGTAGCCTGGCAGAGGTGCCAGGAAGAGCTCTGCTTGGGAGAATGGGGTTTTCTTCCCATTCCTGCACGCAGTCCTGCAGGCTTCTGAATTGCATTTCCTCCTCTGAAAGATGAGGAGACTTGGCTAGATTATCTCTAGGATCTTCTAGCACTGAAGATGACATGTTTCGGGCCCCGTTAAAGAGCTTCTTTATCTTTTCTGAGGGCATCTTCACCAGTCACCTCCTGGGGGGCTGGCTTTCACATTGAGCACCCTGGTGTGAAAGGCATCCAACTCTCAAGTGGACCTCAAACTTTCCTCTTTCACCTTTTCTGTTCCTGCTTCCACTCTTCTTTCAAGGTGTCAAGTCAAGCCAACAGCGATGAATCAGATTTCCTCTTCTTTTGGTGATGTAGAGTCGGTGAGTGGAGAGGCTTCGTCCGGTCTCGGTGTAGGTGGACTCTGTTCCATTCTCACGGCCATGTTGCCTTTAGATGGCCCATGTCTCCCTTTCTGAAATTTCCTTGGAGTTTTAGAATATTCTCTCATCATCATGTCTTTCTCTTCATGGTCTAAGATTTTCTGTAGATAGTGCAACCTGCCGTGGAAAGTAACTCTGCTTGAATTCACAGGTTTGAGCAGATCCCTTGGGAGTGTGGCTTGTATGGTGGTGATGGTGATGGTGGGAGGTAATGGTGGGATGCTGTGAAGCATCGGCAGAGGCGTGAAGCATCGGCAGAAGCATGAAGCATCGGCAGAGGCGTGAGGATGGAGACGGGTTAACAGTGATCACTCACCGCTTGGTTTCCATCTGTTTTATCTGGATGATGACAGCACCTCAGATGGGGTGCAAAGATTTCTCCGATGATAGTCAAATGGTGGCCTGAATATCCAGCAGGTTGGGACCCAGAGGGACTATTGCAGCAGATCATGGCTGCAGCTGAGCCTGTTTCTGCCAAGCCAGGGGCTGTCTTGGTTTCAGTGGACCTGGGACTTTTGTAGCATTGTTATAGCTGGGGCTGTGATCCTGACATTTCAGCCTCTTGGGCACTGAAGAGTGGTTGTGCCTTGAGTCTTCAGCCACAGCTCTCATTCAGCTTGCTCTGTGACCTGACATTTCTGGCATTTGGGCCCCTTTCTAAATGTATATTAACACATTGGCGGTCCCTATCAGAGACGGAGCAGCGAGGGTGGGAAGTGGGGTAGAGGCCCTATGTTTTGCCTTTAGATCATTGCTGTCTGTCTTTGTTGGGGATTCCTGGGTTAGGAACCCTCAGTATTGGGAGGAGCCATCAGAACTGCCCTGAGTTGTTAAAGGGGAGATACACAGCTAAGCTGTGTCACTTTCAAATTTTGTATTCCTGTTTGCTCTGGAGAAAATTTACTACCTCCTACATTTCAAGGAAAGAGTAACCATTTAAGAACAGGCCATTTGCAAAGACTGAGACACTGATAGAAAGACACATAATCCCCTGCTGTAGTTTGAGTTTCCACAGGAGCAGGACATGAGACAAGAATTCCAGGTAACTTAGTTATCGGGGGATTATTCCAGAAAACAGTGCTGGGGACATGAGGAATGAGACGGGAGAAAGGATGTATTAGCAGGCAAGCCATCCCTGTGGACAAGTGGCACGGGATCCCACGGGGAAAGTGGGAATACAGTGTAGCACAGACAACTTCAGGTTATTGTACCCGAGCTGTGAAGGATCTGCTGGCCAGAGAGCTTCGGGGAGAGAGATAAAAGGGGTGAAGTAATAGAGGCCATGGCAGCTCTGTTCCAGCTGTTATCCCACATTCACCTTCCAAAGGATCATAAACAGGAGCTTAGTCATTTTCTTGTTTTTTGGCCTTGCTGTGCGGCACGTGGGATCTTTGATCCCCAGCCAGGGATCAAACCCGTGGCTCCTGCGTTGGGAGCACAGAGTCTTAACCATTGGACTGCCTGTGAAGTCCCTCAGTCATTATCTTCACAGAGAATAAATCCAAAACTCAGAAAAGCGACTGAGCCCCAAGGTCACAGAGCCAGTTCTTGAGATTCAAGGTCACAAGGATCCAGGTTTCCCGACTCTGGCTCTAGTGCTCTCTCCACTTGACTACTCAAGGTAGAAATCTAAATTTGTAATGATTTATGAGGTGTTTGGTATCTGATTAATGGAACAATATTCCCTTTTCGTCGTGGATTTTTTAGTCTTTTTCTAAGTGAAAAATTGTCAAAGGGATTCGATCCTGAGAGCCAGAAAAAGAGCAAAAAAGAAAAAAAGGCGGAATGTGTAAATAAAGTCTCCCAGGAAGATTATATTTTTGAAGGCATTTATTATTCATGTCTTTTTGTCACTGTCATGTCTTAAAGTGTTTACTTGGGCTTTGAGCTTTTTGCTTTTCCAAGAACACGGATGATCCATTCTAGAAGAGCCTGAAAGCCATCACCTTAACAATGGCTTATTAATATCCAGGTTATTTAAGATGCAGAATAAATATTTATCAGAGAAGAGCAGCTTCTAAATATGTCCCGCCAGGTGCGATGACAAAGGTGACTTGTGCGTATCATGCACTGTGGCTCTCCTCTGGATGAAAGGGTTGGGATTGTTTATAAGGCATCTTGCTAGGTGAGAATCAGCTCACTTTTTGAGTCTGAAATACCCACAAGCCTTTGGTAATGCTGACAGAGTGAAGCATCTATTAATTCCCAAGGCTAAACCACAGGCTTTCACTAACCTGCACCATAACCAGCCTCCACCAAGGGGAACACATGCTGAGGATGCTGGCCGTGACCTCTGACAGAAACAACTCCCACAGCAGACTGGAAGTGTTTAATTGTAAATAAAATGCCTGGGTATAACTCTGAACCCATGGGACTAGCTAGAAACATGACAGATGAGCTTTGGTCTACTCATGGGGTTAGCAAATGATGGTGGTAAAGTGGAGAAAAGGCTTGGAGATTCCATTTAAACTTATGTCTAATTCTTGGATGCATTTTGGTTGTTGAGTTATGTCTCCGTTTTCTTATTTATCTGAAGCCAAAAGTTTAATGCCCATTATGTGGTCATTTATAAACTTTTAGCAAAGGGATCTTTCATATTTGAAAAGCTTGTCCAAGACTTCCTTTAGAATTCCCAGAAGGAAATTGCTAGGTCTTAAGGTCAGCATACTTTTTAAGGCATTTGGGTGCATCTGGTCTCCAGAAATGAGGAGACCATTTTTATACTCCCCTTTCTAGTGTTTTTTTTTTTTTTTTGGCATCCTTCCCTTAGATCTTCTTCAGTAACGGATGTGTCATTCTTTTTAATTTTGCCAACCTGATAAGAAATAAATGATAGAACATCATTGCTTTAATTTGCATTCCTTTGAATATTATTGTGACCTTTTTTTCTTGTGACTATTGCCTATTTGCATTTCATAGGAAGTTGCCTGTTCTTGAAGGACACTGATAATGCTCTCCTCCCCTGCTCTACCCTTTTCTGATAGGATAACTTTTCTGCAAGGATAACTTCAGCTAAGCCAGGCTGCTGCTTCCCCTGGGTCCCTATAAGCTATAGGCTAGAGGGCAACTGGGAGCCCCTGGGGAGATGGGCCACCCACCGGAGCTGCTCCCAGCGCAGGGCATCACCCGCTTGTGTGTGAAAATTAGACCAAATGGTAGCATCTGGCTGACAAACCTGTTTGGCGGAAGGGCTTTCAATCGCAGGATAATCCTCATTCACGTCAATAATGCATGGAATGAGTCCAGGTAAGGAAGTCCACGTTTTAGTCTCTTAAGTCAGACCTTTCTGTATTTTGTTGTTGGTGTGGCTTGTCCCATGTTGCCAACGTTTGACCACAAACTATGTTTTGTTTAAAACAATAAACATGGTTTTCTTTGAGCGCTTTGTTTTCACCTTCTAATGAAGTGATTGGATGGAACGACCATATTCTCCATAAGGACTTTCGCTTATCATTTTCCTCTATCTGGGACAGTGCTCTGGGATGCTGTTTTTGAGAGAAAGTCTGTTAAAATCAAGAACACCCTTGATTTTCACCCTTCTGGTGTTTGCCGAGTTGGGACCCTTGGAAATGGTCGACTTTTCTCATTTGGGTGTTTCTTTAAGACCTTTCCTACTGGTTTAACGAGTTGGCTCGGTCATCGTTAGTGCTGGTGAGATGTCAGCCATCCATAGTCAGTGTTGAAGATGCACTGTAAGCCAGGTAGATGCTGCTGGCTTTCGTCAGGAGAGAACTGAAGCTGAACCCGGCCCCATCTACCTGAAAACAGGTATATTTATTTCTCTCAGGAATTTTCTTGTGTATGGGGATGACCTATTCTCTTGGAACACCACCACGATAATGAAAAGGAGAAAGCAAAGAGCAGGAACCAACAGCATGAACGGCAACCTGTAGTGACCAGTTTATCGAGAGAAGTCTGGCACAGGCTTATACCCTGCATGCAGGACTCTTTCTATCCCACTAGAGGGCACTCTTGTCGCTCTTAAAGCGATAGTACCTGGGAAAAACTCTGGTTGTTTTTCAGTTAAGAAGTCCCCAGAAACACATTGCATTTAAGATGCTACTCTGTGTCGCAGCTTCCATTCTCAAGGTGTGTTATGAATATAACACTCTCCAGCCCAGACAGGGGTGGCAAGATTAGTGTCTGGAAACTTCTGTGATAAATTAAGCACAGTCCCTGCTTATTTGTGTTTCATTAATGAAATGTGATTGCAACCCTGGGGCTTTTTGACAATTGCAGAAGCAGCATCCACATTTGAAGTGCTATACATCCAGTCTGCTCTTCTCCTTGCCCACCTACTTGGTATAAATGTGACTGCAGCAGGTTTGTGTGGAGGTCGGCGGAAGATGAGGACTTAGTCCTCTGCGTCGATCCTGTTTATTTTGGGAGAGCTGGAGAGTGCCCATGTTGGTGTGCGTCAGCCTGACAGGAGATTTTCCATTTAGAGAGGATTTAGAATTTCAAGCAAGGGAAATTCAAGTCATATTTCACTCAGTCAATGCATCAGGAAGCGCTACCATTTAACAAAACCACCGTTCTGACTTCTGGGGTTTCTAGGTCATCTGGCAGCTGCTGTGTGGAATTGGTTCCTTGATCTTTGGTCTGAAGTTCTTCTGGATTACAAGGCATTTCTTTATTGACATCTTTGCATTCCCACCAGTCTTTTTTTTCTTCTTTAATTTGTCAGCCTTGGAGGATGTGTGAGGTGATCTGCCCTTTATTTGCAAAAGTTGGGAGGGTGGTGGTGACTCCTCCCTAGAAAAAGCCTCCAGTGTTAATCCATAGAGCTGCAGGCAGTGCTATTCCTGATGGGGGTGTAGGTTTTGGGAAGGGTTGTTACTTGGTGACTAGCTTAGTGACAGCTTACTTTCTGGATCCTTTAACCTAAATTTCCACAGGAAGAACATCAGATCAGATCAGATCAGATCAGTCGCTCAGTCGTGTCCGACTCTTTGCGACCCCATGAGTCACAGCACGCCAGGCCTCCCTGTCCATCACCAACTCCTTCACTCAGACTCAGTCCATCGAGTCAGTGATGCCATCCAGCCATCTCATCCTCTGTCGTCCCCTTCTCCTCCTGCCCCCAATCCCTCCCAGCATCAGGGTCTTTTCCAATGAATCAACTCTTCGCATGAGGTGGCCAAAGTACTGGAGTTTCAGCTTCAGCATCATTCCTTCCAAAGAAATCCCAGGGCTGATCTCCTTCAGAATGGACTGGTTGGATCTCCTTGCAGTGCAAGGGACTCTCAAGAGTTTTCTCCAACACCACAGTTCAAAAGCATCAATTCTTCGGCACTCAGCCTTCTTCACAGTCCAACTCTCACATCCATACATGACCACAGGAAAAACCATAGCTTTGACTAGACGAACCTTTGTTGGCAAAGTCATGTCTCTACTTTTGAATATGCTATCTAGGTTGGTCATAACTTTCCTTTCAAGGAGTAAGCGTCTTTTAATTTCATGGCTGCAGTCACCATCTGTAGTGATTTTGGAGCCCAGAAAAATAAAGTCTGACACTCTTTCCACTGTTTCCTCATCTATTTCCCATGAAGTGGTG
>NW_011494954.1:6325873-6331200 GCF_000754665.1 Bison bison bison | reverse complement strand
TCCATGTCCAGTTCTAACTGTTGCTTCCTGACCTGCATACAAATTTCTGAAGAGGCAGATCAGGTGGTCTGGTATTCCCATCTCTTTCAGAATTTTCCACAGTTTATTGTGATCCACACAGTCAAAGGCTTTGGCATAGTCAATAAAGCAGAAATAGATGTTTTTCTGGAACTCTCTTGCTTTTTCCATGATCCAGCGGATGTTGGCAATTTGATCTCTGGTTCCTCTGCCTTTTCTAAAACCAGCTTGAACATCAGGAAGTTCACGGTTCACATATTGCTGAAGACTGGCTTGGAGAATTTTGAGCATTACTTTACTAGCGTGCGAGATGAGTGCCATTGTGTGGTAGTTTGAGCATTCTTTGGCATTGCCTTTCTTTGGGATTGGAATGAAAACTGACCTTTTCCAGTCCTGTGGCCACTGCTGAGTTTTCCAAATTTGCTGGCATATTGAGTGCAGCTTCACAGCATCATCTTTCAGGATTTGGAATAGCTCAACTGGAATTCCATCACCTCCACTAGCTTTAAAGGACTCCTATAGCAAGTATTCCTCCAAACTACCCACCAATCCATAACTACTACTACCAGCATCATTCTGGTGGTTTAGTCGCTAAATCACGTCCGCCTCTTTTGTGACCCCATGAACTGTAGCCCACCAGTCTCCTCTGTCTGTGGGATTCTCCAGGCAAGAATAATGGAGTGGATTGTCATTTCCTTCTGCAGGGGATCTTCCCAACCCAGGGATCAAACTCGGGTCTCCTGTGCTGTAGGCAGATTCTTTACTGACTGAGCCATCAGGGAAGCCTCATTAGCACTGTTACCAGCTAAAAATTACATAACATTACTATGCCCCAGGCATGATTTATTTTTGTTTATTTTAATAAACTTTATGTTTTAGAACAGGTTTAGATTTACAGAAAAACTGTGAAGACAGTGCAGAGAGTACCCTTACACCCTATACTCAGCTCCCCCCATTTTTTTTAAATTAACAACTTAAATTAGCATGGCACATTTGTCACAATTAATAAACTGGTGTTCAGTTCAGTTCAGCCAATCAGTTGTGTCTGACTCTTTGTGACCTTATGGACTGCACCATGCCAGGCTTCCCTGTCCATCACCAACTCCCCAAGCTTGCTCAAACTCATATGCATTGAGTCGGTGATGCCATCCAACCATCTCATTCTCTATAGTCCCTTTCTCCTCCTGCCCTCAATCTTTTCCAGCATCAGGATCTTTTCTAATAAGTCAGTTCTTTGCACGAGGTAGCCAAAGTATTGGAGTTTCAGCCTCAGCATCAGTCCTTCCAATGAACACCCAGGACTGGTCTCCTTTAGGATGGACTGGTTGGATCTCCTTGCAGTCCAAGGGACTCTCAAGAGTCTTCTCCAACACCACAGTTCAAAAGCATCAGTTCTTCAGCGCTCAACTTTCTCTATGGTCCAGCTCTCACATCCATACATGACTGCTGGAAAAAGCATAGCTTTGACTAGACAGACCTTTGTTTGCAAAGTAATGTGTCTGCTTTTTTAATATGCTATCTAAGTTTCTCATAGCTTTTCTTCCAAGGAGCAAGCATCTTTTAATTTCATGGCTGCAGTCACCATCTGCAGTGATTTTGGAGCCCAAGAAGATAAAGTCTGTCACTGTTTCCATTGTTTCCTCATTTACTTGCCATGAAGTGATGGGACCAGATGCCATGGTCTTAGTTTTTTGAATGTTGAGTTTTAAGCCAACTTTTTCACTCTCCTCATTCACTTTCATTAAGAGACTCTTTAGTTCTTCACTTTCTGCCATAAGGGCGATGTCATCTGCGGATCTGAGGTTACTGATATTTCTCCTTGCAATCTTGATTCCAGCTTGTGCTTCATCCAGTGTTGATACATTGTTACTAACTAAATGCCATGCTTCATTCAGATTTCTTTGGTTTTGACCCAGTGTCCCTTTTCCGTTCCAGGACCACATCATATTAATTGTCATGTCTCCTTAAGATTCTCTTGGCTGTGACAGTTTCTCAGACTTGACTTGTTTTTGATGACCTTGGCATTTTAAGAATGCTAGCCAGGTATTTTGTAGAATGTCCCTCTATTAGAATTTGTCTGAGGTTTTCTTATGATGAAAGTGGCGTTATGGACTTTTGAGAGGAAGACCACAGAGATGGAGTGCTATTCTCATCACATCCTATCAAGGACACATATCACTCACATGATTTGTCATGGCTGGTGTTGACCTTTGTCACCTAGCTGAAGTAGTGTTTGGCAGGTTTCCTGTGAAGTTACTACCCCCATCCATATTGTGCTCTTAGAAGACAGTCAGTGTGCGGAGTCTACCTGGAGGAGAGGGGAGTTATACTTCACTTTCTTGAGGGCAGAGTAGCTACACAAATTCTTTGAAATTTCCTGCCCAGGAAATTTGTCTCTTCTCACCTTTGTATTTATTTATTCAATTGTTTATTTACATTATATGGATTCATGATTCATTTTATACTTTGGGTTATAATAAAAGACTGCTTTACTTTGTTGCTCCGATTGTTCCAGCTTTGGCCATGGGAGCTCTGTCCATTGCTCTGTGTCCCTTCGACCTGCTTCTCTCATTGTGAGATGGTGGTGGTGGTGGTTTTGAGTACTGTCTTATTTTCTGGCACAAGATACTCCAGGCTAATCTTGTGCATTTCCTGCCCTAGTCCTCAGTTCAGTTCAGTCGCTCAGTCATGTTCCACTCTTTGCAACCCCATGGGCTGCAGCACTCCAGGCCTCGCTGTCCATCACCAACTCGTGGAGCTTGCTCAAACCTCATATCCATCGATTCAGTGATGCCATCCAACCATCTCATCCTCTGTCGTCCCCTTCTTCTCCTGCCTTCAATCTTTCCCAGCATCAGGGTCTTTTCCAATGAGTCAGTACTTCGCATCAGGTGGCCAAAGTATTGGAGCTTCAGCTTCAGCATCAGTCCTTCCAGTGAATATTCAGGACTGATTTCCTTTAGGATGGACTGGTTTGAGCTCCTTGCAGTCCAAGGGACTCTCAAGAGTCTTCTCCAACACCACAATTCAAAAGCATCAATTCTTTGGCGCTCAGCTCTCCCATCCATACCTGACTACGGGAAAAACCATAGTTTTGACTAGATGGACCTTTGTTGGCAAAGTAATGTCTCTGCTTTTTAATGTTTTTTAATATGCTCTAGTCCTAGAATCAGTCCTTTCTCCAAAGATGGTGTTAGAACTAAGATCTGGACACTAAGTGTCCTTGTTGCTACAGGGTTGCTGTTGCATATAGGCCCTCTCAGAGGACAGAGCCGGGACATATATGTGTATGTATTAATTTGTAAATTCATGTGTATTTAACCATCTGTATCTGTATTAAGCTACACATAAGCATACAGTTGTCTCCCAATCAAACTGATATCCACACGGGTCATTTTCTCCTCCTCCCCTTCGGGATCTGTGATTGCCTACTCCAACAATGGGGTAAACTTGGCTCCCACCACATGCCACGTATTTACCTAATTATTCAGTTCCAGTATACGTGTACAGCAGGGTCAGAATTTTGAACCAGACCCCCATGGAAAATAACTGTCTGCTTCTTATGTACAATTTCTTTTGCCTTTAGTTTTACAGACTCCTCATTTTCAAAGTTACTTAGTGAGCACCTTTTTTTTTCCCCCACTGCTTTCAGTGAGGTTGTTTCATATATTTATAACACAGATTCTTTTGTCACATTCTGCATTTCATTTGAGATTCCCCTAATCTTTACCTGATTTAAAAAATTGCATATCTAGAAGTTAACTCTTTGTGCTGTATATTGCAGTGGGTTTTGACAAATCCAGGTACCCACCATTACAGTGTTATAGAGAATAGCTTCATCACCCTACGAATTTTCTGTTCTTCATCAATTCACCCTATTTGACCCTCCCCTGATTTTTAATTGTCTAATGGTTTAATTGTTTTAATCCACTGATTTTTAATTGTCTCTGTAGTTTTGCTTTTTCCAGAATGTCATATCATATAGTTGTAATAATACAGAACATGGCCTTTTCAGATTAGCTTCTTTCATTTAGCAAAATGCATTTAAGATTTCATGTCTTTTCGTGACTTGATAGCTCATTTCTTTTTACAATGTTTTATTCTATGGATAAACTCCAATTTGTTTATCCATTCACTTATTTAAGGACATCTTCCTTGCTTCCAGTTTTTGGTGGCTATGAATAAAGCTGCTGTTCATTTGCCTGCAGGCTTTTATATGGACATAGTTCTGAAGTCAGTTGGGTAAATACCTAGGAGGGCGATTGCTGGATTACATGCTAGGACTATATTTAGCTTTGTAAGAAATTGTCAAACTGTCTTCCAAATTGATTGTGCCATATTTTATTCCTACCATCAAAGGATTCAAGTTCCTATTGCTCTTTTTCCTTGCTAGTAATTGGTATTGTCAATTTTTTAAAAAAACATTTAACTATTCTAATAGGTATGGCTATGAGGTATGCTGTGATATCTCGTTGTTTTATTTTATAATTTCCTAATAATGGTTTAAGGCTTCCCAGGTGGCTCAGTGGTAAAGAATCCACCTGCTAATGCAGAAGACATGCAGGAGATGTGGGTATGGTCCCTGACTCAGGAAGATTGCCTGGAGAAGGAAGTGGCAACCCGTTTCAGTATTCTTGCCTGGAAAAATCCCATGGACAGAGAAGCCTGGAGGGCTACTGTCCATGGGTCGCAGAGCTGGACATGACTGAGTGACTGAACATGCATGCAGTAATGATTTAAAACTTTTTTTCATATGCTTATTTGCCATCTATATGCCTTCTTTGGTGAAATCTCTGCTCAGATCTTTTGTCCATTTTTATTCAATTCAGTTCAGTTCAGTTGCTCAGTCATGTCTGACTCTTTGTTGACCCCATGAACTGCAGCATGCCAGGCCTCCCTGTCCATCACCAACTCCCAGAGGCCACCCAAACCCATGTCCATTGAGTCGGTGATGCCATCCAAACATCTCATCCTCAGTCATCCCCTTCTCCTGCCCTCAATCTTTCCCAGCATCAGGGTCTTTTCAAATGAGTCAGCTCTTCACATGAGGTGACCAAAGTATTGGAGTTTCAGCTTGAACATCAGTCCCACCAATGAACACCCAGGACTGATCTCCTTTAGGATGGACTGGTTGGATCTTGTTGCAGTCCAAGGGACTCTCAAGAGTCTTCTCCAACACCACAGTTCAAAAGCATCAATTCTTCGGCGCTCAGCTTTCTTCACAGTCCAACTCTCACATCCATACATGACTACTGGAAAAACCACAGCCTTGACTAGACGGACCTTTGTTGACAAAGTCATGTCTCTGC
>NW_011494954.1:6312833-6325773 GCF_000754665.1 Bison bison bison | reverse complement strand
CCTAGGTTGGTCATAACTTTCCTTCCAAGGAGTAAGCATCTTTTAATTTCATGGCTGCAGTCACCATCTGCAGTGGTTTTGGAGCCCAGAAAAATAAAGTCAGCCACTGTTTCCACTGTTTTCCCATCTATTTGCCATGAAGTGATGGGACCACATGCCATGATCTTTGTTTTCTGAATGTTGAGCTTTAAGCCAACTTTTTCACTCTCCTCTTTCACTTTCATCAAGAGGCTTTTGAGTTCCTCTTCACTTTCTGCCGTAAGGGTGGTGTCATCTGCATATCTGAGGTTATTGATATTTCTCCCGGCAATCTTGATTCCAGCTTGTGCTTCCTCCAGCCCAGAGTTTCTCATGATGTACTCTGCATAGAAGTTAAATAATTTTTATTAGGCTTTCTTATTGTTGAGTTTTATGAATTCTTTGGATACAAAGTCCTTTGTTAGATATGTATTTACAAATGTCTACAAATTTCTGTGGCTTATCATAACAGTGTCTTTTTCAAAGCAGATATTTTTAATTTTAATAATGTTCAATTTATATCATCCTTCTAAAAACTCATCTCTAAACTTATGGTAAACTGGATTTTCTTCTTTGTTCTAAAAGTTTTACAGTTTTGCTTTTGCATTTAGGTCTGTGATCATTTTGAGTCAATTTCTATGAGAGATATAAAGTCTGTGTTTAGCTTGTTGGTTTTTTTTTTTGCATCTGGATATCTAGTTGTTCAGCACTGTTAGTTGGAAAGACTATCCTTTCTCCATTGAATTGCTTTTGCTCATTTGTCAATGGTCACGTGACTATTTGTGTGGATCTGCTTCTGGGCTCTCTGTATTCTGTTTCATTGATATATGTGTATATTCTTTCATTAATACTATGCTATTTTGATTACTGTAGCTTTACTGTAAGTTTTGAAATAATTTAGTATGATTCTTTTAAATTTTTTTATTCTTCAGTATTGCGTTTGCTAGTATAGGTCTTTGGTTCTAGGCATGGTTTTAAGTCCTTTACATATATTAACTCACAGTCCTCATTGTAACTCACTAAGTGGCCCAAAAAAGTTGAAAGCCCCGTTAAGAATCACAGAGCTAAAAAGTGGAGGATGCAAGTCTGGGTGGTATGGCTGCAGAGGCTGACTCATAACCACCCAGCAGATGGCCTCTAAAGGTAATGAAGAAGGAATCTTTGTTTATTTTTAACAACTTAGTTATAATACATATTAGGCAGTTTCCTAGACCCATTTTGTTGGAAAATAGCCAGCGTAGTGGGGAGTTTCAGAGTTCTTGCTTTAATATCAGAAACTTAGGTTGACACCTGACTCCACCAGTTATAAGCCCCAGCTGGACCTTGAGCAAACAAGGTTGGAGTCTTTTCCTATAAAATGAGAACATAGTGGACCCTTTTAATGGTATCCTGCTGGCTTACTAAACAGTTCTCTTTCTCAGCAGCAGCGGGGTGTCTGTGCAGTGTGGTTCTGATCCCTGGTCACAGCAGCTGGTTGAGTCAGGCCAATTAACTTCTCTAGCTTAGGAGTCTGAAACCCAGTAATGGGGATTTTCGGTGTTCAGGCACCTTTATGCAGTCTAGAGAGCAGGTCTGTCAACATTCACTGTTGCAGCTTCCGGGGTTGCCCCTGGTCTCTGCCTGGCCTGGGCTGATTGCTTTGTGTTTGATTCATTATTTTAGCAACTCCAGTACCTTTAACAATTTTTTTAAAAAGTGTTCTCCTCTTTCTCCTTCTTCCTCTTCTTCTTCTTTCTTTTAGTTTTTTAAAACTTAAGTCGGGCAGAATCAGCTCCTTTTGCTTACAAGTCCTGTAGTTAGTACAGGAATAGTGGTAGCTATCATATTGCTTCAAAGGATTAAATAAGATAACTTACAAGGTACTTAGAAAAGTGCCTGTCAGTAAATAACTGGTAACTAGCAATTTTTCTATTATTTAATAATAGCTCTTGATATTTACCTAGTGCTTTATAATGTAGACTGCAAACTCTTTTGTTACTTGCTTATTCTCTTTAACAACTGGGTGGAAATGACATCCACATTTGATGCATGAGAAAACGGTGATATTGAAGAGCATTCTCAGGATCTTGAGGCTGGCAAGTGGCTGAGCTGGGAACCCTACCAAGGCCCTTTGCTGGCAAGTGCGGGGGTCTCACCACTGTTTCAGGCTCCTTTGTGATTTAAGCAGGGATGAGTGATGATGGAGTGGAGAGGCAGTTTCCTTTCCCACTTTCAATGGGAAAGCCCAGACACTTTCTAGCAGACAGGGTAGAACAGTCTAATTGAAGATGGTGTCTCCTTCTGTGCTTATGATGAGTTGGGTTGGGGAATTTAGGCCTGGAGTCCTTTTCTGAACTGCCTTCTGAGCCATGGTCAGTGCCTGGAGTCAGCCTGTTTCTAGCTTCATCCATCTGTATCCTGCTGTATTTATTGAACAATCATTTTATTTAGTGCCTTTCCTGTGCCAGACACATGCAGTAAGGACAGAGATGAAAAGATAAATGATACTCATTAAAACTTCTCTCTTTTAAAAGTTACAATATATTAAAGAAATCAGACATGAAAACAGTTAAGTGTAATACAGTATAGAATCAGAGAGATGAAAACAAGTGTCTGGCAACACGGTAATTTATGGACTGTGCGTGCCTGCTAAGTTGCTTCAGTTGTGTCCGACTCTTTGTGACCCTACGGACTGTAGCCCTCAGACTCCTCTGTCCAT
Organism: Bison bison bison; assembly: GCF_000754665.1. Lineage (NCBI taxonomy): Eukaryota > Metazoa > Chordata > Mammalia > Artiodactyla > Bovidae > Bison > Bison bison. Next base: position 6,323,057 of record NW_011494954.1, on the reverse strand, counting down.
GGGATTCTCTGGGCAAGAACACTGGAGTGGGTTGCCACGCCCTCCTCCAGGGCTTCTTCCCAACCTAGGGATCGAACCCATGTCTCTATCTCCTACGTTGACAGGTTGGTTCTTTACCACTAGCGCCACCTGGGAAGACCAATTTATGGAATACTTACTATTAATATATGGGAGGCATTGTGCTAAATGCTTTACATGAGTTAGTTAACTTAGTCTTCACATCAACCCTGTGAAGGAAGTAGTCATTGTTCCTATTTTACGGAGAGGGAAACTGAGGCAGGAGATGTTAAATAACTTGCCCAGAGTTATACAGATAGGAATTGTGAAGTCAAGTTCCAGAGCCTGCTCTGTTATTTATGGCACTGAACTGCTCCCACAGAAGGTCTGAATATATAGTTCTTTCTGGGATAGTTGTTGAGACCTTCAGAGGAGGCATTATTTGAATGGGCTATTAAAGGATGAATTGGAGTTTATAGATGAATTAGGGAAAGAGTGTTTCAAGTAGAAGAGACATGGGAGTTAAAGCACAGAGGGATGGAAGTATGTAATGTGTTCAGGGAATGCTTAGTAATCTCAGGGGTCAAGGGGTGGCAGGGAATGGTTGGCGATTAAACTCAAAGGGTTAAAGCTAATGCAGCCAGCATTGGGGCACTCTCAGAGGAATTTAAGCAGGGGAGTAGTTACCTAGATATGTTTCAGAAAGATTCCTTTAGCAGCAGTATGGAGACTGGCTTGGATGTGTGTCAAAACAGTTTGAAGACAGGGCACTTGCTGGAAGGCTTACAATAGTCTAGATAAGACAATGCATCAGCTCCTGAATAAGACAGTGGATGTGCCTGCATTTGGGAAGTTATACTTCACCGAGTGAAAGAAGAGACGTTACAGGTTCATTTGAGTCCCTCTGGGAAATGCCACCTATGTGCTCCTTGAAGTAGCCCATCAGGGACTGTTTATTACTGTTCAGACCAAGATAGGGGACTTACACCAGGATGTAAATCAATGCATTGCTTCCTTTGTTGAGAAAGTCTTGGTGTGCATATGTGTGCACGCATTCACACACACACACGGTAAGCTTCATGACAAAGTTGATTTACATTCTAGAGCAAGCTTCTATCTCCTGGTAGCCTGATAACAATTTGTAGACCTCCACTAGACCACAACTGTAATTAAAGTAATTTGTTATATAATCAATTTATTATATTTCTTATATGTAGGTATTATACTTTAAGTCTCTTTTTCTCTAAGGTCAAAACTTGCATGTAGAAAACATAGTTTTAACATTCTAAGAGTTTTCTTTTTATTCTACAGGCAAGCCACTTATGTCAAGGATTCCTCTTTTTTTGGAACCTTACATGATCACTTAACCTCAATTGATAATTAATAACTCTCTCCATAGAGATGGGCTCATGACCTCTTCCTGCTCTCCAGTACTGTTAAGAGCTAGTTGCTGTTTAGACCTCAGGTTCTCTCCAACCTTTAAGACCTGGGTTATGATTCCTCTCCAGGTTCTCAGAAGTGATAGAGCCCTAGAGAGGGGATGGGAGTAATGATCTCTCTATCACATGAGTGTAAAGTGTAAACTGAATCAACACTTAGCAGTGATGTTATTAAAGCGATTCAAACATTGGTAACGTGTCTGAACTAACAGACCTTAAAGATTCTTTGTGACCCTGAGATTTTTTTGATTTGACTAAGATCACAGAACTTACAGCAGAATGGGGCTGGCCTCTGGGTCTCCCGACCCTCTGTCACACTGCTTCCCTGCTTGATTCCAAATCTCCTCCCCTCAGTCCTTTACCAAGAGCAAGAGAAGAAATGACAGGCTCCTCAGAGGATGAAACAGATGCCGAGGGTCTTCATTTAACCATGGGAGCTTTGGAGGCTTTCTTTCTGCTAATTAGCATAGCAAAATGATTTACATACTTTGCGTGTGTGCTAAGTCACTTCAGTTGTGTCCAACTCTTTGAGTCCTAAGGACTTTGCGACCCTAGTCCACTAGGCTCCTCTCTCCATGGGATTCTCCAGGCAAGAATACTGGAGTGGGTTGCCAAGCCCTCCTCCAGGGTTTACATACTGTGTGTGTGTGCGTGCTTAGTCACTCCAGTCGTGTCTGACTCTCTGAGACCCCATGGACCATGGCCCGCCAGGCTCCTCTGTCCATGGGATTCTCCAGGCAAGAATACTGGAGTGGGTTGCCATTGCCTTCTCCAGTGAGAAAGTATGAAGTGAGTGAAGTGAAGTTGCTCAGTTGCGTCCGACTCTTTGCGACCCCATGGACTGTAGCCTACCAGGCTCCCGCATCCATGGGATTTTCCAGGCAAGAGTACTGGAGTGGGTTGCCATTTCCTTCTCCATTACATACTGTATTGAGATCTAAATTTAGGTAGCAGATGGGCTGACACTGATGTTCTAAAGTACGCACTGGGAAGATAATTCCCAGTCTCCTGAGGAAAGAGGTGTCAAAATCAATTTTACTGGGAGCTTGTCTATAATTTGGCTCTTCCAACTCTGGTTTGCCCCAGCAATGAGCCACATAATTTGCCTTGAAAGGCCACCCCTTGATTTGAACACAGTCTGTACAGATGGCAGTTTAACATAGCGCCTAGTGCTGATTCTCTGCATTTTTATTGGTTTGCCTTTTCTAAATTCTATTTAATTATAGTGGTGCCCATTGTTGTTTCAGTTACATATTATTGGACTTTCATCATAAACCCTTAACTGAAGATCAGAGTTGGTCAGAAAGTTTTTGGAAACAGATATTTGTCAGTGTCAGTTCATCAAAGGCTTAGCACTTAGTTTGGGGTATAGGACCAGGGGGAAAAAAAGAACTTCAAAAAATGTGTGCCAAAATTCTCTGAAATCCACTGTGACTTCTCCATTGTCCAGACTTACAGCTCATCACTTTAGCTTTGCTGCTCACCAGCTGTGTGGGTGGGCATGTTACTTAGCTTCTCTGAGTCTGTTTCTTTATTATAAAGTAGAGATAAGTCCAAATCCATGGTATGATTGTGAGAATAAACACCTCATGTCAGAGGTGCTTAGTCCACGTTCAGGCAGTTGGCAGGTTGCCAGGCAGAGTTTAACCTGAGTCTATGGCACATGCATTATCCATTGTACCTGGATGTCTCTGTGGACCACATGATGCTATTTTATTTCTGCCTCCATGGTTTTGCTTGTGAGCCGGAGTTTTGATGTCAGGCAATCCGGCTGGCGTTTCAATACTCTGTTGTGAGACATGGTGAATTAACTGACCTCTTCAAGCCTTAGTTTCCCCTGTTGATAAAGTGGGAGAAGTAATTGCACCCACCTTCCTGTAACATAGTCAGGGTTAGCTGAGGTGAGGCTTGTGAATGCTTTGTCAAGATAACCATGAGTCCACTTATTGAGCTCCTGTTTTGTGTTAGTCCTGGAGATAGAGTGGTAGGCAAACTGGACAGCACCTGCCATCATGGAATGGCCAGGTCTAATGAATGTGTGACTATACACAGTTATAAATGTGGAAGTAAACAATTACAAGTAATTACAGGGGTTCAAAGTCTTTAAAAGAGAAAAAGTGCTGGGAGCACTTAGAGGGGGACCCAGCCAAGTCTGGGGATCACATAATATTTCACTGATAATGTGGTATTAAAGATTGGTGTGAAGGATAAAGGGCAGATAACTGGGTCCAGAGGCAGAGAAAGACGGTTCCAGGAGAGGGAATAGCATGTGTTTAAACTCAGAGGCAGGAGAGCATGTGGTAGGTTTTGAAGGTGTGAAAAAAGTATGATATGTAAGTGTAAGATGTAAGATGTTGTAACGTGTAAGTAAAATGTCATTGCTATTATCGTAAATTCTAAGGCTACTGAATCCTAGCTCATAAGTTGAGGGTTTGTCTTAAGTCTCATTTTACCCTTTTCTTTCATGAAGTTATCTTTGACTACCTCAGAACTGATGCTTTTCTATTCTAAAAACTCATAGCATGGTCTGTACTATATATTTCAACACTTATGTTCTTTAAAACATGTTCTTAAAGTTTATGTATCTTTCTTGAATCAGATTGATGGAAAGTCCCTTGAGGAGAGAGCCTTGATTTTGTATTATCTGTGTCTCCCGAGGGCTGAGCATAATGCTGAGTCTGCAGTGATCAACAAATATATAATGCTTGATGTTGGAAATAGTCCACCAAAAACTTTATAATATACCCTGTTATGTAGGTACAGTGCCACATGCTAAACTTGGGAGTGCATGCATTTTGGATCTGAATAAGTGAATTTGAACCCTGACTTCGCGATTTTGCATATGTGTGATCTTAGACGAATCACTCTTTTTGAGCCTCAGTTTCCTTGAAAAAACAATGAGGATAATATTATACAGTTCATTGATTTTTAAGACTCATTTTTTTCCTTCACATTTTAATGTGTCTAGAACTTACATGTGTCTTACATGAATGATATATTATAATTGGCAGTATTCTTTTCTTCCTTGTTGGTGCATAAAATAATGGTGTGTCTTAACATTCAGTGGCATTTTAAGATTTGATGAAGTACAGTAACTTTTACTTTTTCTAAGATTGTTGTGAAAATTCGAGATGAAGTACACAATTCATCTGATATTTACCTGATGCTTCCACGACATTTTGAAGACTGTAAAATCGGACCCAAGACTCAGTACAAGCTTTGCAAACTGTCAAAGTTAAAAACTGTGATGGCCCATGCTTAGTGAAGCATTCCAAAGTTCAGAGCCACCTACCCTTAGCCTTCATGCCTCCAGATGTATTTTGCCAGTTTTAATATCATTAATATCATTAAGGTTCATGGCAAAATGCTCCAGATGCTGGGGTCTTTGAGAAGCTCTCTCTCCTGCCCAGGTTTGAACTAACTGAGAAATAAGATGAAAGAACCAGCAGAGGGAAAACCAGAATGTCACTAGTTCTAGGTTAGAGTATGTAGCTTATATCTGTGGGTAACTAGGCTCCCTATTACTGCACCCAGAACTAACCTATGCATCACGGTGCACCAGTGGGAAAGGTGTGGAGGAACCAAGGATCTGGGTGCTCTATGCTCTCTCCCAGAAGAGAAGGGAGGAAGAAGGAGCAGATAGCACAGGAGGCTCACAGATAACATCAGTCACTCCCCAGCCCGAGAGGAACTCCAATAGGGACCCCACAAAGGAAAGGAGACTTTTGGAGTCAGGTACCACCCTTATGGCAGAAAGTGAAGAGGAACTCAAAAGCCTCTTGATGAAAGTGAAAGAGGAGAGTGAAAAAGTTGGCTTAAAGCTCAACATTCAGAAAACGAAGACCATGGCATCTGGTCCCATCACTTCATGGGAAATAAATGGTGAAACAGTGGAAACAGTGTCAGACTTTATTTTTTGGGCTCTAAAATCACTGCAGATGGTGACTGCAGCCATGAAATTAAAAGACGCTTACTCCTTGGAGGGAAAGTTATGACCAAGCTAGATAGCATATTGAAAAGCAGAGACATTGCTTTGCCAACAAAGGTCCATCTAGTCAAGGCTATGGTTTTTCCAGTAGTCATGTATGGATGTGAGAGTTGGACTGTGAAGAAGGCTGAGCGCCGAAGAATTGATGCTTTTGAACTGTGGTGTTGGAGAAGACTCTTGAGAGTCCCTTGGACTGCAAGGAGATCCAAGCAGTCCATTCTGAAGGAAATGAGCCCTGGGATTTCTTTGGAAGGAATGATGCTAAAGCTGAAACTCCAGTACTTTGGCCACCTCATGCGAAGAGTTGACTCATTGGAAAAGACTCTGATGCTGGGAGGGATTGGGGGCAGGAGGAGAAGGGGACAACAGAGGATGAGATGGCTGGATGGCATCACTGACTTGATGGACGTGAGTCTGAGTGAACTCCGGGAGTTGGTGATGGACAGGGAGGCCTGGCGTGCTGCAATTCATGGGGTCGCAAAGAGTCGGACATGACTGAGTGACTGAACTGAACTGAACACACTGTATTGAGTAGGCAGAAATAAAAAAATTAGGAAATAGAAAAGAAAGAATGATGTTAGTCAATGACAAGGCTGATGTTGTGGAATCACAATGAAAAAGTATATTTGATTGAAAAAAAATGGGCGTTTAAAAAATATCCAAGACTTTAAAAAAATGCAGAAAGTAGTAGTAAATTGCATTGCTGAAGAGAGGAAATAAAAATGTTTAAAAAGGAAATGATTTCAAAGGTTTATATTGGATTCTGTCAAGCCTGGTTCATTAGTTAACTGTTCATCTCTTCACCCACCAGGGAGTTGGCATGGAAGAGAGATCCGTGGTGTTAAGAAAAAGCCATGAGTGTGTTTTGCACCGCATATGGTTTAGCTTTGTTTTTGTGTCAGACAAGCTAGTTTAATTTACAAGTGGAGTTTTGATATACTCAGGACTCTGAATAAGTGTTGGGTGGGTAGGGGTTAGTCTGGTGAAAGGCAGACAAACCACAGTAGCTCATTTCCTTTCATTGATCCTAGCCCAAAGCATCACTATTGCATCTTAGATATTAAAATCCTTGATTCACGTAAGAATAGTCTGGTGCAATCTGGAAGGATGTTGTCATGGTCTCTCAGAAGTAAATAATATTAATTTTTAAACACTCCCCAGGAATAATTAACATGATCTCAAGTATTCTAAAGCATTAGGATGTACAGTATTTCTTACAGTGGAAGAAATAGCCAAATATTTTGAGAAAAGTATGAAGGTGCAACTGTCTTTCTTCTGTTTGTTCTTAATTCACTGAGGCTATTGTGTGTGTGTTTTGGGGAGAATGTTATCCTAAATAATAATACAGAGATACTCTATAATCTCCTCGTTAAGAAACTTTCCGATAGATTCTACCTCTTATGCTATCTTGGCATTTCTCTAGTAGAGCTATGGATGTTGTCTAACCACTGTTTTCATTTTTATGAATGTCTTTCTAATATACACACAACTACATTAAAATTTTTATAATTATGGAATTTTAAGTATCATATATATAAATTTGGGATCCCCAGGTGGCTCGGTGGTAAAGAATCTGCTTGTCAGTGCAGGAGATGTGGGTTCAATCCCTGTGCCATGAATATCTCATGGAGGAGGAAATGGCAACCCACTCCAGTATTCTTGCCTGGGAAATCCCATGGACAGAGGAGCCTGGAGGGCTACAGTTCATGGGGTGGCAAAGAGTCAGACACGACTCAGCAACTGAGAATATATACATTTTATGTGTATAAAGTATATGAAAAATTTTATGTAAGTAAAATCATATATAGTTATATATTTTATTATATATGTATATATCTACATAAGATAGTTTAATTGACAATGTTAATATACAAACTTAGATCATATTTACATATATTTTAATATATATGGTTACATATATCTTATAAAACACATTTGTATGTTTATAGTCTGCCCATTTCTCTTTTGGCGAAGGGAATGACAATCCAGTCCAGTATTCTTTCCTGGAGAATCCCATGGACACAGAAGCCTGGGGGGCTGCAGTCAATGGGATTGCAAAGAGTTGGACACAACTGAGCAACTAACACAATACATTTCTCTTTTAATTAGTAATAAATCATGAAGACTCTTTTTTTGATCAATAAACATTTCTATAATGTGCTCCTTAATGGTATCCATGTATTCAATTGTATGAAAACTGATTATTTACTTACCAATCTGCCTTTGATGGACATTTAGGTTTCTGATTTTTCTCTGTTGTATAAGTGACAACGTAAACATCTTTCCACATTCTTTTTTGTGCACCTCGTTGATTGCTTCCTTTGTGTATTTTTTAGTGGTGTTTTTGCTGGATCAACATTATTCTTAAAATGAAAGACTTTGGACATGTAAAACCAAAGCGTCCTCCAGAAAGGCTGAAATTTAAGTTTACACTACCTTGGAGTTTCTTGAGTGTGCTTATTTTTCCATACCTTCTCACACCAGAGAATCTCATTATTTTTAATGTCAGGCAAGAATATACAGTTGACCCTTGAACATCATGGGGGTTAGGGGCACTGACCCTCCATGTATAATCTATAGTCGGCCCTTTGCATCTTCAGTTCTACGTCAAGAGATTTAGCCAACCATAGATCATGCAGTACTGCAGTATTTACTGTTGAGAAACAATTCACATGTAATTGAACCCATGCAGTTTAAACCTATGTTATTCAAGTGTCATCTGTATTTTCATTTTTTATTTTCATTTTTTTGATTTTTTGATGTTAAATACTACTAAGCTATTACTTTACAGCAAAACTGAAATCATGAAGTCTCGGTTTGATTCCTTTGCTTTGAATCCCTTGGAGTCGGCTGCTCCCAGGCATAGGCTTTTGGGGGTAGGCCTGGCCAGGATGGGGAACTGTGGGGAAAGGAGTGAAATAAAGGTAGTTTGAGAATATCACTTCCCTCTAAGAGAAGTACCAAAAACTGAAAAAGAATTACAGAGAAATGAAACAGGGAAATCAAAGACTTTAAAAAAAACAAACAAACAAGATTCTCCTTGAGTCTATTCTATGAAAAGAAAATTTCTTTCTCCCTGTTAGTTACCTTACCCCTTGGTCACTGTTCCAGAGCTTGAGCAGACTGTTTGCCTATACTTTGACTAATGTGGGTGAAATGATTTTTGTGTGATCTTTTAAGACTGGAGATCCCAATCACATCTTTAATATTTCATCTCCAGAAAAAATACTTTCCACATTACTAACATTGGGAACATAAGTTATTGGTCATTTGGGGAACTGCTTATCCTTTTATTTTTCAAATTTAAACATTAACCAAGGCAATCTGAGCTTTGCCTTTTTTTTTTTTTTTTTTCTCTTGGGTAACTTGATTCTCCAATTATGAATAATGATTATTTAACGTCTGTTAATTCTATGGCAGTTTAGGGTGAATTCTAATTAGCCTTTTCCCTACGATATGTGGTTTGTGGCTTGAAAGTCTTTCTAATGCCTCCCCACCCTGAAACTAATGACTCAGAACCAAGAAAGACTGACACAGATATTCATATTAGGCTGGGGCTGCTAATGCTCCAGAGAGTGCCCATGCCCTCTTGCAGCCTTGTGCTCCATGGTGGATAATGCCCCCCACCAAGCTGGTCTCAGTATGGTTTCCTGTGCAGTGCACCCAGAAGGCTTGGCTTGGCTCACATGATGCTCATTTCTGGGGGGTCATAAGCACTATTTCTTCACTGGAGTCCTAGGTAGTCATTTTCCCTAGTGCTTTAAAAAGATTAAAATGTGTTTTAGGGATAATCATCCCCCAGATTTTTGTGAAGTGTCTCTGATCCTAATTAATGGTATTAACAGATTCAGAGAGAGTAAAGAAAGATGTCTGTGGCTTCTGATTTAAATTAGGCTATCTGTATTGATTGGTCATTATCTTAGTCTGTTCAGGCTGCTATAGCAGAATACCATAGACTGTATGACTTACAAACAACAGAAATCTATTTCTCACAGCTCTGGAGGCCGAAAGTCTGAGGTCAGGGTTCTCATGTTAGGTTCTGGTAAGAGCCCTTTTCCAGTTTACGGACTGCTGACTTCTCGTTGCATCCTCACATGGCAGAATGAGAACAAGCTTTTTTTTTAGCCTCTCTTTACAAGGATACTAATCCAATTGATGAGCTGTTATATTAGGGATTAGGTTAGGTTTCAACACATGTATTTTTGAAGAACATAAGCATTCACAATGCTCACCAGCATTGGTATGTAGATAAGAAGAATCATGCTCACGTGCTCAGTTGTGTCTGACCCTTTTTTTGACCCTATGGACTATGGTCTGCTGGGCTCCTCTGTTCATGAGATTTTCCAGGCAAGCATGCTGGAGTGAGTTGCCATTTCCTCCTCCAGGGGATTTTCCTGACCCAGAGACTGAACCCTAGTCTCCTGCATTGCACGCGGACTCATTACTGCTTGAGCCATCGGTAAAGCCCTGGTATGTAGATAATTGAAGATTAACTATGACTTTCTAGAACAAAATAACAGTTCTTTCCTGAGCATAATGTATAAACTGGGTTTAAAAGATGAGTTAAATCATAAAAAAGTTGCTCCTAATTTTATCCTATTGCTATTGCCAAGTCACTTTAGTCGTGTCTGACTCTGTGCGACCCCATAGACGGCAGCCCACCAGGTTCCCCCCGTCCCTGGGATTCTCCATGCAAGAACACTGGAGTGGGTTGCCATTTCCTTCTCCAATGCAGGAAAGTGAAAAGTGAAAGTGAAGTTGCTCAGTCGTGTCCGACCCTCAGCGACCCCATGGACTGCA
>NW_011494954.1:6254419-6312733 GCF_000754665.1 Bison bison bison | reverse complement strand
ACCAGGTTCCCCCCGTCCCTGGGATTCTCCATGCAAGAATATTGAGTGGGTTGCCATTTCCTTCTCCAATGCAGGAAAGTGAAAAGTGAAAGTGAAGTTGCTCAGTCGTGTCCGACCCTCAGCGACCCCATGGACTGCAGCCTACCAGGCTCCTCTGTCCATGGGATTTTCCAGGCAAGAGTACTGGAGTGGGGTGCCATTGCCTTCTCTGAATTTTATCCTATATGATATGTCATTCAAAATATTTAAAGAAGGGAGAATTCTGTTCAATAAAATTTTTGATTGAGTTAAATAGAGGGAAGTGGAGAGTTATTGCTTAATGAATACAGAGGTTCAGTTTTGCAAGGTGAAAAGGGATAGATGGTGGTGTTTGCACAACAATGTGAATATGTTTAATATCACTGAACAGTGGTTAATGGGGTAAATTTTATGTTATTTGTTTTTCACCACAATTGAAAAAGAATAATATGAGATTCCTTTTGGAGAGCTTTTTGATCCATGTTTTGACTTAGTAAATATGGGAGGTTAAATATAGCTTTGTGTATCTCCTGGCTGTTCGAGAGTCATCATTCTGCATGTAGTCCTCATTTTACAGGACAGGAGAGGCAGAATGTGTTTGGATCCAGGACATCTTTGAGAAGGAGTTTAAAAATTTTCTTATATTGCTGTGCATTCCTGTAATTTGCATTCTTCTCCTAAATGTGCAGAGAGAAAAATAATTTGGATCCCAATTAATTGGGCTCTAATTGATCTTTGTTTTAGGCTGTATATTAAAAGATCGGCCACCTAAGGTATTGAATCATGATGATTTTGTATGTAACTGCACAGGAAGAAAATGTTTAGGTGCAGCTTTCTTCACATTCATGCTTTCCCTCAGCCATTGTGCTATGTGTTCTTGAGACCCAGTGAATTTTTGAAAGTCATCTGTGGTGCAGAGGAGAATTAATATTAAAATACATTTAATAAATAAGCTGTCAGATGATTCCCTAAGATACCATAGCAGCTGAAAACCTTCTTTCTGATCACTATGTACAGGGGGAATGATGGTTAATATAGAGTCTCTGTTGGTGTCTCATAACAGGCCTTCAGTAATCATTTCTATCCCAGTCTTGCTCCATTGATGTCTTCAGTCTTGACTGACGGAGCAATTTTCTCACAGAAGACAGCCCCTCCCTGGAAAGGAGAGATAGTCATCTACCAGTATAAAGGGAGGAGAATAGAAACAAAATCACAGAGTTGGCAGAGGAGGCCTGCATACTGACCCTGTGTTCCTGGCAGTTTGAGTGAGGTTTTGGTCTTTGGTTTAAATTGTCATGATTATTTAATAGCATGTTATGGGGCCAAGATTTTGAACTCTGTGCTCTTCATGGACTCTGCCTGAAGGCAGAAGCTTAGGAAGATTAAACATTAATTAAAGTATCCAAAACAACTACATAGAACAAAAAGTGTAAGAAGCAGAAAAATAACTGGCCTCCCCACTAGGGAGAGTCATTTTTAAAAGGAAGGTCTCATATTGTACTTTAGAGATGAATGTAATAGGACTTCACTAAACCCAAAGGCATGAATAATTTCTCGGGAGAGTATTCTGCCTCTGATTCCTTAAAAAAAAATTGGAAAAGCTCAGCAGATTTTGGATCATCTCAGGGGCCCTAATGGTATGGAGAGAAAGGAAACAAGACCCTGTTCAAGTTGTAACTGTACTTGATGTTTATTGAGAAACCACAGAGGGGATGGGAGATGGGGTTCCCAAGCCTGACTGGATGCCTTTCCTTCCTGGAGATTCCAGTCCAGTATTTTGGATGTAGACCTAGGAGTCTGTGTTTCCCCAAGATTCCTTGTGTGCAGCATGGTTTGAAAATTACTGGTCAAGGTGAATAGTTTTCATGAAAATGAGCGAGAGGGTAGTAGTACAGAGGGAAATTGACAAAGAGGGAGAAGGAGTTTTGGAACCCTTTGTCCAAATATCTGAGGAAGAGGAATATGTAAATCCATCCACAGAAGAGCTCTGCTGGCTGAACTGGAGGCAGGAGAACTGTCTTAGTTTCCAAGGTCTGAGCAGGGCAGATTCACTCCTCATGCACTGGCGGGTGTAATAGCATTTCCTTCTTCCCTGTCTGCTGCTCCACCTTCAGCCTCTCTCCGCTGCCTCTTCCCTGTGTATCAACACTTCATGCACTTGATCTGCACTTGGAGCGATCTCTCCTGCTTCCTGTCTGTTTTCTGCTTTGGCTCAGTGAGCTCACAAGTGAGGCTGGAATTCAGCATGACACAGGTCTGCTTCCCCATAGTACTAGAACCTCCACTTTGCACTTTGGGTGGGGATCCCAGCCTGGTGGACATGACTGGACACTCAAGATGGGTCTGAATTAAATTTCAGACTAATTCTGACAGAAAGTGCACTGTGTGAAACAGCACGGTGATTTCAAGAGAGCGTGGACTTTAAAGGCTGGTAGATTTTCTGTAGGCTTCTTCCCAGTAAATGGCCCAGTGTCCTTCTATTTGCTAAGGACAAAATCCTTTGAGTCATCCTAATGACCTTCTGTCTTCTATACCCCTCACTTAAATACTGATATATCCGGAGTCCATTTATCCTCACCGTCTTTATTGTCTTTTTAATTTTATTTTATGTTGGCGAATAGTTGATTTACAGTGTTGTGTTAGTTTCAGGTATATAGCAAAGGGATTCAGTTATACATATACATATGTCTATTCTTTTTCAGATTCTGCCACCATTTAGGTTATTACAGAGTATTGAGTAGAGTTCCCTGTTCTCTACGGTACATCCTTGTTGATTATCTATTTTATATATATAGAAGTGTGTATATGTCAATCTCAACCTCCTAATTTATCCCTCCCCCACATCTTTCCCTTCGGAAGTCATAAGTTTGTTTTCTAAGTCTGTGAGTCTCTTCTGTTTTATAGGTAAGTTTATTTGTATAATTTTTAAAGATTGCACATATAAGCAACATCTATGATATTTGTCTTTGTCTGACTTACCCTCGCTTAGTATGATAATCTCTATGTCCATTCATGTTGCTGCAAATGGTATTATTTCATTCTTTCTATAGCTGAGTAATATTCCGTTGTATATAAGTACTACGTCTTCTTTATCCATCCCTCTGTCAATGGACATTTAGGTTGCTTCCATGTCTTGGCTATTGTAAACTCACTATATCTGTTCTTAACATCTGGTCCAAACCATCACTGCTTGTCTGGATTATTGCCACAGCCATCTAACTGGTCTCACTGCTTCTGCCCTTGTTCCTCCAGTCTTTTCTCAGCACAGCAATCATAGTGATCCTTTCAAATATCACTTAGGCTCTCCCTTCTTTGCTCAGAAGTCTTCCCTCTCAGCGTCGGAACAGAGACTTTACAGTGTCCTACAAAACGCTCCATGATGTGGTTTCCCCATCTCAGTTTCTCTCGCCTCATCTCTGACTTCCTTCTCCCTTGATCTCACTGCTCTAGCCATAGTTTCCTACTCGCTATTTCTCATTTGGCCAAGCAAATTCCTCTCTCTGGGTCACTGCCCTTGTTTCCTCTGCCTGAAGCTCTTTTAAATGAAATATTTATATGATTCTCTCATTTTCCTTCAAGTCTACCGATTTTTTGCTTTATGTCAATTTGGGCAGCTTATATAAAAATGGAACCCTTCAATGCAGGAGACACAAGAGACATGGGTTTGATAACTAGGTTTGAAAGATCCCCTGGAGAAGGAACCCTCTCCAGTGTTCTCGGCCGGGAAATATCATGGACAGAGAAGCCTGGCGTGCTGCAATCCATGGGGTCACAAAGAGTCAGACAAAACTGAGCAACTGAGCACTCATGCAATTCATTTCACATTTCTGCTTTGTTTTTCTTCATAGCACATTTCATCACCTGACATTGTTTATTTTGTTGTATTTTTCATACAAGCTGTATGAGGGTAGGGCCTTTGTATTTTTTTACTGTGGATCCCCAGGTCTAGAAAAGTACCCAACACATAGTAGGTGTTGAGAAAGAATTTGTTGAAAAAATGTATTATTAGTAGATCTGGGTTTTCAGTTTGATCACTTATTATTAGCTTTATCACTTGTTATCTGTGTGACATTCAGTGCGTTATTCTTCAGAGTTTTCTCATTAAAAGAATGACCATTGAACAGCATGGAGGTTAGGGGCACCAATCTTTCAGGTGGTTAAAATCTGCATATAATTTATAGTTGGCCTCCATATCAATTGGGCTCCCCTTGTGGCTCAGCTGGTAAAGAATCCACCTGCAATGTGCGAGACCTGGGTTCAATCCCTGGGTTGGGAAGATCCCCTGGAGAAGAGAAAGGCTACCCACTCCAGTATGCTAGCCTGGAGAATGCCATGGATTGTATAGTCCAGGGGGTTGCAAAGAGTCGGACGTGACTGAGTGACTTTCTTTCTTTCTTTCATTATCAGTTGTATCTCGGTATCCTGAGCCCCACAGCTGTGGACTCAACCAGATGTGGCTGGAGTAGTCCTATAACATTTACTATTGAAAAAATCCACTTATAAGTGGACCCTTGCAGTTCAAACCTATGTTGTTCAAAGATCAACTGTAACTTTTGTTTCATGGGGTACTTTTGCAGAATAGAACTAATGTGTAAGTTTCCAACAAAAGTGTTAGATCAAGTTTGCACTAAAAATATAATAGCTCTCATTATTGTTGCTGTTGTTGTTGTTAGTATTTATTGGGGTTTGATTTAAAAAAACTGAATTTATTCAGGCATGGATTGGATTTCAATGAAAGTGGGATCCAGGAAGTGACTGCAATCCCATAGGACAGTTTTGGTTGCTTCTATTCCACTTCTCCTAAAACAGTGTGGGCTACCTGCTAATGGTTCTAGGGTTTTTCCTTGAAGGATCTTTGCAGAAGTGAGAACTTCCATGGTGTAAATTTTCCTGCTGTTCTTAAGCAAGTCTTTAAAATTAAATACAACTATAGAATGGAGTGGAGAAGGAAATGGCAACCCACTCCAGTGTTCTTGCCTGGAGAATCCCAGGGATGGGAGAGCCTGGTGGGCTGCCATCTGTGGGGTCGCACAGAGTCGGACATGACCGAAGCAACTTAGCAAGCAAGCAATAGAATGGAGACTATTCAATTTTTTTCAATTACATTGGGTTTATGAAGGTTTTTCAATTGTATAGAGTTCATTCTGTATCTTTTTATACTTAATCAATATGCAATATTTTAAGTGCCTGTATCATTCATATGTTAAGGAGATAATATCCATGGTAACCAACTCTTTTTCACGTTAGCCAAGAAAATATGGTTAGTGCTCAATTCTGTGAAAAGCATGCATGCAGATAGTTTGCTCATTAACCAGGTTTAGTGTCATTCACACACTTACACTGTTAATAATTGCTAGCTATTAATATTGTAAATTTAGTTCAAATACTGTAGATGTCTGTTCTTTCAAGACCGAATGTTAAGATTGGAATTTAGTACAAGTATGTATAAATCATTTCAAATGAAAAAAAAATGAATGCAAATCAGAGACCAGCTGGAGGGAGATTTGCATGATTATTTTAATGTTATGACAGGACACGAACACTCAGAAATTTGAATCAGAATGCTATTTCTTATACCTGCAAGGGTTGTTGAATGTCTCTTATGATGTGGCCAAGTACCGCCCTGTGTTATTAGCAGATCCTACTGATAAAAATTTGACAGTCCAGTGTCAAGCTCACTCTGTTTGTATGTTTTCTCTGTAGGCTGGGTTTGAAGATTGAAATGGAATAAGCCTTTTCACCAAAGTAAGCAGTGCTTAGCACTCACACTGGTGTTCCTTAGAATCACTCCAGGGTTTTTCAAGAGATAAATCATACCATTTGATTATTGGCAATCATTTGTCCACTCAGCACCCTGATTCATAATGCTCTCTGTGTACTGCACAGCCACACTTAAGACAGAAGAAAAGAGTAACAACAATGCCATTTTTTGCCAGTGAGTCTGGACATTGTCTTTTCTGTAGCATGGCTGATTGGGTCTTGTTGCAGATCGTTTCTCATAAATGTGTTAAATCCTTTACTGATATTCATAAGACCTCAAAATGATGACTTCATAGGAGATTCTTTTCTTTTTTGAGGCGTGATTATCTATCTACTTTTAGTTTACTCTGTTGCACTGGGAGTGTGTGTGTGTGTGTGTGTGTGTAACGTCCTCTAGCCTTTTTAGCAATGATTCGCATTTTAATTATTCTAATGAATTGCTGATTAAAATACACTTTGATGGTCATGTTTATTTTTAAACATTGGAGATGATTCTGCTTTAAAAAGATAGCTGGACAAGTATTTCTTAAAATCAATAAGTAAGGTTATTTCTCCACATAAACAAAGTAATTTTTAGAAACAGAACACTTTATATATTGCTTGATGCTTCTGTCTGGTATGGTAGTTGAAGAGCATAAAGTTATAACAGAGATTTTCATTTTAATGGGAGAGTTGTAATACCCTCATAATTTTTTTTTACTTCTCATTAGTTTTTACAACCTATGAATTACCTAAAACAACTTCAGTCATTTGAATTTTGACTTGCCACTTATTTTCCTGTGAGCGAAATTGTCATTTGAGAAATAGAGCCTATATTTATGGCTTTGGTGTCTAAGGCTATACGTGAGGAATATTACAGAGTTTGCAGATGCTGGCGTGTGTTCTAATGCTGTCTATTTGGGGCTCTGTTCAATATAGGATTATGGAGAAGAATAGAAAAGAATGACAATGAAGTAGTAGTTACTGTCAATCTTTTGGTAATATAATGAGAATTTAGGAGGCTTTTCTATACACCGGTTTAGCTCTACTATTTTAGACTTGTCTGGAGGACATTTTGTATGATTTCCTATAAGGTTATTTCTTCAGTTCATTTATTCATTGATATATTATTACATTATTATTTACCTATAAAAAAGGTCAGCACAAGACTTCAAGTCTTAGTGTCCTTTTTGTCGTTGCTGTTGTCTATAACAAATTTCAATAATGGCCTTTTTAGGGGAGTGGGTAGAGACAAGTAATAACTATATGTACATATATATCTCATATATGTTATTGAATATGTATCATATATATGTTTTGGAAGGGTGGAGACAAGTAATGTTTATATGTGCATATACATGTTATTGATTGTGCTATATATGTTACTGAAACTTCAGCTCATTGTCATATACTACATGTACATTGAGACACAGTCCAATGTATGCATCCATATAAAATTATAACTGTGGATGTCATTTAGTGTTTAGTTTCTCTTGTTTCTCTGTGCCACTTCTTTTCTCCCTCTTTACTCTGAGTCTATCCAAGTAACCCATTTTAATAACTATTTTTATAATCCTTCATCATTTTCTTCTTTTAGCTCTTTTCCAATCGTTAACTGTGTTATATGATCATCCTTATGTGAGCAAAATGCATCTCCATGGGAGCATTTCTCTGAGAAAACTGTTTCTGCTTCATTATAGATAAGCTAGCTTATCCAGGTCACAAAGTTCAGAGAGTTCTAGCTTTTCCCAGGTTTTCCCAGGACTAAAACTCGGAATACAAAATTGACCATTGACACTTTGAGCAAGGTCACGTGGAGCAAACCAACTAATGAGACCCATCAGTGGGAGGTGTTGCTATTTGGGCTTGGGCTGGAAATCATGCTCACTCTAGGGAGGTCAATGTGACTGATCAGAAGATGCTCTGTCACACACAATGCATTGTGTTGGCTGGTGTGGGGTCTCCTTTAGACCTATTTATCCATGAGGGAGAGTTCTTATGTATCCAACTGTCTTATTTTGAGTTAAAAGCTTTGCCGGTGAGGATTTGCTCCAGTTTTCTTCCCACACTTTCCAGCTGAGCACAGCCATGCTCTCGTCCCTGATGAGGAATGATAATGATAATGATCCTGAGTGTGATCTGAGAGCAACAGGGACAACTTCCTGACCACTAGGTGCTCTCCCCTGCACTAACCACTTTAAGCAGCCTGTCTCTTAACCCTTGTCACAACCCACAGCCCTGTGAGCTATGGATAACCATATCTCCACTTTACAAGTGGGGAAATAGGATCAGAGAGGTAAAGTCACTTGCAGGTAGTCACCAGGCTAGTGAGAGGTGGAGCCGAGACTCGAATCTAGGGCTTCAGTTCTTCCAAACCCAAGCCAATGTCATTCAGTGCTTCTGCTTCTCTTGATGCCTGACTTTGAGTTCAGCTCAAAAGCTACTCACTGTGCCCTTCCTGTGGGTCTACAGGGACTGTTGCCAGCACTGCAGAATCAGAGATGACCAAGACATGGGCTTTGCATGGAGAAACTTACAGATAAATAGAGGAGGTAGACATGTAAATCATTTTACTGTAACATAACTGTGCAGCACTAGGATGTAAGCTCCAGGAGAAGAGGGCTTTTCTTTGTCTGTTTCATTCCAAAGCACTTAAAATAGCACTTGGAACATAGTAGGGACTCAAATGCATGTATGCACATACAATGGAGGGAGACGCTTTTTGCCTTGTCTGTGGTTTTCATCTGTGCTCTCACTCTGAATCCTACTCCTGACCCCTGATCCCTGGATAGCCTTGCCCACCAGCTTCTGGCACACTCTACTGCCCTTCCATTGCACAAATGCTTTATGGAACACACGCAGTGTTCCAGGTATGGCTTTGGCATTAGGGACATAAAGATGGACAGACCAGGCACAGGTTCTGTCCTCATGGAGGAATACTCATACTCAGACAATCCGAATTCAACTCAGCTCCTCCCTCACACATGATCCTCTGCTCCCCACCCCAACCCCCACCCCCATCGCTGTGTCATCAGCAGAATTGATTCTCATGGCAGATAAGACCTATACACCACAAGTCTGACTTGATCAGATGCTGTACTCAATAACTTTCTCTGTAAAGACCTCCTGCCACAGATTCTCACATGAAGTCTACTTCTTTATTCATATCTCATTATCCACAGAGGAAAGAAGTAGATCAAAATAAACTCATTGACCACTGAGAAGATTGTTAACAGGTATGAGTCCCCTACTATGTGCCAGGCAATATTCTGGGCATTTCCTCCTTCATTTAATTTACAAAGTCACCCTGAGAATAAAGTGATATTTTCTCTGTTTTTCCAGATAAGGCCCAGTGAGGTTAGTAGGGTGTCCAGACTCAAAGGAGCAAAGGAGTGATCAAGTGGGAATGAGGAACAAAGCTCAATCTCCCTGCCAACCTGCTTGTCTGGGACCATGGTGTATTCCCAAGGCCATGAGAAAGGATCCAGGAGGGCTGGAGAGTGAGTGGCCCTGTGGTGCCTATTTATATCAGTGCCCTGAAAATTGTACCTGTAACTCATTGCTGCCATCGTCTGTTTTCTGTAGCCTCATGGGGGGCATTTCTCATGTTCCTCTATAGATTAATGAGCTTGTATATGGTACTTCCACTCTACGGCAGTCTTTAAGAGTTCCCCGAAGATTCATGTGGAGATCACAATTATTTAGGTTCTAAATTACCCTTGTCCAGTTTTAAGAAGATGAGCAGTATTTTCACCCTCTCACAATGATTCCTAAGGCTTATTGCTGCAATAATATCACATTTAGTTTCCAAGGAAACTGCATATCCATTCCTTCTCTCCATCCCTTCCCTCCCACTTTCTCAAGCCTGAATTTTTTTTAATTTTAAACTCAAAATGTGCCATTGTAGCCTCCTGCTATTGTTAAAGTTTTGGTTCTGGCACCAGTTCCTAAGAAATTACAGTTTTATTTCTGATCTTCTTAATGTTTTGGGTGCATCTCTGCAGAATAGCCATGCATTCTAAATGGCACTGAAACAAATTACTACCTTCATTATGACGTACAATAGAGGAATGCATCACACTTCAGAGTCACAGCTTCTTTAGCCAAAATACCCTGGTTGTTTAACATACTGTAGTTCTATAATTGCTTACTTGATATTCCATTGTGAGGCTTGGAAATAAAAGAAAGGTTAGGCTATGATATATATTTTACTCTCAGTGCGTATCTATAATATATTCTGGTTAACTGACTGTATATATTCAATAAATTTGCAACGTCCAGATGAATTAATTACTGCATCTAAGCATCACTTTTTCATCGATTATGCTAGTAGTGAATAAAAAATATACTTGGACATTCCATAAACCACTGGATATGTTACTATGAAAGGCAAAGAAGTATGTACTTACTTTGTAATACTATGGGAAGGCAGAGGGTAGCCACACAGTGCCATAGGATGCAGGCATTCAGATCCACTGCTTAGGCATTTGAGCTATGTTGATTGAAATGTTTCTCTCCTGTCTCTTCAATTTCCCTACCCTATCCTATGCTGCACACACACACACACACACACACACACACACACACTTATCTCCTTGTAGAAAACAGCAGAGAACAGCGCTGTGTTTACAGAGACCCACTTGTGGCTGTGTGTACGTGTGTATAGCAGCTAATGTCCATTCCCTGGGTCCATCCTGGGGATTGCATTGAGCCTTCATGGTTTCCTGAATTCTCTGAGTTTTTCATATAAAGACCTACACCTTTGGTGTTTTCATTTGTTTTTTTTTTTCTTAAAATCGCTCTGAGACTTAGCTCTTGGAGAATTTTGAACTTGGGACTGATCTGTCTTCAAATAAATGAGTGGTAATTAACAGCCTATGAGTGGATAATAGTGGAATCAGTAATTGTATGTATTTTGTAGGTAAGGGCAAATGTGACTATTACAGTGCTTTGGGGATTTGAAAGGAATTAGTTTATATAGGGTTAGATTGTGAAGTCATCTAAGGGATTGTTGTACATGGAAAATCGATCTTGCATTTATCTAGTCTTTTAAGCACTTGGAAGATACTAGCTTCTGGTAGGCAGTAGGTCCAGACCAGTCTCTCCAGAAGAGTTGGGTGGGGCCAAGAGGATGTAAGCCTCAAAGGATAATGGGAAAGGAAATTTCTTTAAGGGATTCTGGCTTTGCCAGGCTGTATGATCTGATAGAAGAATTTGTTCTTCTATTGGAAGAATGCATTTAGTGTGCCCACCTTTATACAGGTAAGTTCTTAAATTATTTTCTTACAGTAAAGCAGCTTGTTTTTTTTTTGCCTCTGTCTGTTACAACAACCCCTGTGTTGAGTCTATAATGTCCAGAAACCCAGAGATCAACCATGGGTGCATAGGACCTCTCTGGCTCTTTTGTGTCCATTTCTGTATGCAATTACCCTGGACTTCTTGGTGTCCCCTTTTTCTTCTGAGCTGAAGCCTACAGGTCAGTATACAATGGAGTGAAACATGGACAGACTCAATTCACTTTGGTCATTGTGATTAGTGAGTTTAGAATTTTCAAATCTGAGATGAATACAATTTATGATGAACAGTGACTAGAACAACTAATCAGAAATCAGAAGTCTGCAAAGAGTAAAACCACTACCAACAAAAAATAGTCTAGCATTGGAAATGCCCTAATTTTAAATGGAAATGCTGGCCTAATTTGCAATTAGATTTGTCCTCTCACCCCATGTGGAAGTGGAGAGAGAAAGGCTGTTGAGGGAAGTAAGAACTCTCCAGCACAAATGGAGAGTTAAAGGACAGAAACAGGTAGAGGACAGGGCCAGCTACAGCTGGTAAAGGGTCTTCTGGTTCAGGCTAAGGAGTTGGACCATCACCTTGGAGGCTTGAAGGGATCCTTGAGGGCTGTCAGGTGGGGGCTGACATTGCAAGAACCTGCCATGCCTGGCTGGAGGCATGAGTATCTAAGTCATTGAATTACAGAATGTGAATTCTGAGAGTTCTGTTGTAGCATAGAAAGGAAAATTTATCTGATAGATGCCCTTTTCCTTATGAGAACTTTCTGACTTTGGGATAAAGCTTAATAGTCCTTGCTTTAAGACAACTTGTATCTAATTGGTAATTAATGCAACAAAAGTATTGTGGTTGCTCATGATATTCTCCAGTAAAGTCTTTTCTGCTTGTTTGTCCAGGAGTGTTCTGTGGTAGTGATGAGACCCAAGGATTATATTGTCTGTGTCTGTGCTAATAGATTATAGTTATATATATTATATATATATATACATATATATATTATATATATTATATATATCAGGATAAAAGACAGGAAGGAAAAATTTTGGGGTAGCAGAGTAAAATTGTTAGAAAAGTACACAGTAGCACCTTTCTACAGGGAAGTTCACTTCAGTTCAGTTGCTCAGTTGTGTCTGACTCTTTGAGACCCCATGGACTGTAGCACAGCAGTCTTCCCTGTCTATCACCAACTCCCGGAGCTTGCTCAAATTCATGTACATCGAGTCGGTGATGCCATCCAACCATCTCATCCTCTGTCATCCCCTTCTCCTCTTGCCTTCAATCTTTCCCAGCAGCAGGGTCTTTTCCAAGAAGTCAGTTCTTCACATCAAATGGCTAAGTATTAGAGCTTCAGCTTCAGCATCAGTCCTGAATATTCAATTCAGGACTCATTTCCTTTAGGATTGACTGGTTAGATCTCCTTGCAGTCCAAGGGACTCTCAAGAGTCTTCTCCAACACCACAGTTCAAAAGCATTAATTCTTTGGCACTCAGCTTTCTTTATGGTCCAACTCTCACATCCATACATAACTACCGGAAAAACCATAGCTTTGACTATACAGACCTTTGTTGGCAAAGTAATGTCTCTGCTTTTTAATATGCTGCCTAGGTTGATCATAGTGTTTCTTCCAAGGAGCAAGCATATTAATTTCATGGTTGCAGTCACCATCTGCAGTGATTTTGGAGCCCAAGAAAGTAAAGTCTGTCACTGTTTCCATTGTTTCCCCATCTATTTGCCATGAAGTGATGGGACCAGATGCCATGATCTTCATTTTCTGAACGTTGAGTTTTAAGCCAGTTTTTTACTCTCCCCTTTCACTTTCATCAAGAAGTTCATTAGTTCCTCTTTGTTTTCTGTCATAAGGGTGGTGTCATGTGCAGATCTGATGTTATTGATAATTCTCCTGGCAATCTTGATTCCAGCTTGTGCTTCATCTAGCCTGGCATTTCTCATGATATACTCTGCATATAAGTTAAATAAGCATGGTGACAATATACAGCCTTGACATACTCCTTCCCTGTTTTGAACCAGTCCGTTGTTACATGTCTGGTTCTTACTGTTGCCTCTCGATCTGCATACATATTTCTCAGAAGGTAGGTAAGGTGGTCTGGTAGTCCCATCTCTTTAAGAATTTTCCATAGTTTGTTGTAATCCATATAGTCAAAGCATTAGCATAGTCAATGAAGCAGAAGTAGATGTTTTTCTGGAATTCTCTTGCCTTTTCTATGATCCAGTGGATGTTGGCAATTTGATCCCTGGTTCCTCCGCCTTTTCTAAATCCATATTGAACATCTAGAAGTTCTTTGTTTACGTACTGTTGAGGCCTCACTTGGAGAATGTTGAGCATTACTTTGCTAGCATGTGAGATGAGTGCAATTGTGTGGTAGTTTGAGCATTCTTTGGCATTGCTTTTCTTTGGGATTGGAATGAAAACTGACCTTTTCCAGTCCTGTGGCTACTGCTGACATATTGAGTGTAGCACTTTCACAGCATCATCTTTTAAGATATGAAATAGCTCCACTGGAATTCTGTCACCTCCACTAGCTTTGTTCATAGTGATGCTTCCTAAGGCCCGCTTGACTTTGCACTCCAGGATGTCTGACTCTAGGTGAATGATCATACCTTGTGGTTATCTGGGCCATTAAGATCTTTTTTGTATAGTTCTTCTGTGTATTCTTGCCACCTCTTCTTAATATCTTCTGCTTCTGTTAGGTCTATACCATTTCTGTCCTTTATTGAGCCCATTTTGCATGGAATGTTCCCTTGGTATCTCAAATTTTCTTGAAGAGATCTCTAGTCTTACCCATCCTATTGTTTTCCTTTATTTCTTTGCATTGATCACTTAGAAAGGCTATCTTATCTCTCTTTGCTATTCACTGGGACTCTGCATTCAGGTGGATATATTTTTCCTTTTCTCCTTTGCCTTTCACTTCTCTTCTTTCCTCCGCTATTTGTAAGGCCTCCTCAGACAACCATTTTACCTTTTTCCATTTCTTTTTCTTGGGGATGATTTTGATCACAGCCTCCTGTACAGTGTTATGAACTTCCATCTATAGTTCTTCAGGCTCTCTGTCTATTAGATCTAATCCCTTGAATTTAATCTCCTGGGAAAGCCAATCCCTACTGAGGCCAGTTTGAGGAAGAATGTTGTTGCCTTAAAGAAAACACAGTAAAAAACTTTCAGCCTGGTCACTTCTTGCTGCTCAGAAATGGTTGCTATTTCCTTCTTTGTAAGCTTTGGGACATATGAACAACTGTTGGAAGGATTTAGCTTACCTTATATTAAAAAATAAAGCAAGCCAAGGAAACAAAACAGCATCCCTTCCACTCCCACTGGTAAATACAAATTAGGTTATTTGGTGAGGTAATTAAAAAAAAGATCAGCTTGATGT
Organism: Bison bison bison; assembly: GCF_000754665.1. Taxonomy (NCBI): domain Eukaryota; kingdom Metazoa; phylum Chordata; class Mammalia; order Artiodactyla; family Bovidae; genus Bison; species Bison bison. The sequence continues at coordinate 6,298,295 of NW_011494954.1, read as the reverse complement.
ACAGAAGTGGTTCTTGCTTCTGGTTCACAAGGGCTTCTGGAATTTAACCCAGTCTGGCTGATCAGATATGTAAAATACTGGTTCCATCACTTGCTGAAAAACTTTATTTGCTATTCAGAATATTTGTAACACACAGAGTCCACCTCTTCTTGAGATAAAGGTTGCTGGTAATCCAGTCTAAACCCTGGCATTGAGATGCTATTTGCCATTGTCCTTATGCATATATATGTATTGTGTATGTGTGTGTTTGTGTATTAGTGTTAGTGTTAGTCAGTCGTGTCTGACTCTTTTATGACCCCATGTACTGCAACCTGCCAGGCTCCTCTCTCCATGGGGATTCTGGGCGAAGATTCAGGTAAAGAGTCAGCCTGCAATGCAGGAGACCTGGGTTTGATCCCTGGGTTGGGAAGATCTCCTGTAGGAGGACATGGCAACCCACTCCAATATTCTTCCCTGGGGAATCCCATGAGAGGAGCCTAGCAGGCTTCAATCCATGCGGTCACAAAAGAGTTGGAGACTACTTAGCAACTAAACAATAACAAACATCATACAGATCTTCCTCGACTTAGGATGCTTAAGTGCACAGTAACTTCAGTCATGTCTGACTCTTTGTGATCCCATGGACTGTAGGGAGGACCCCATGCCAGGCTCCTGTATCCATGGGACTTTCCAGGCAAGAATACTGGAGTGGGTTGCCATGTCCTCCTACAGGGGATCTTCTATAGGGCTGCCATTTCCTACTCCAGGGGATCTTTCAACCCAGGGATCAAACCCGCATCTGTCTCATATATTGACAGGTGGGTTTTTTACCACTAGTGCCACCTGGGAAGCCCTAGGATGGTCACAGTCCCCATAAATCCACCATAAGAGAAAATGCATGTTCAAAATGCATTTAATATACATAATCTACTGAATATTAGCCTAGCCTACCTTATACATGCTCAGAACACTCATGTTAGCCTAGAGTTGAGTAAAATGATATCTCACAAAGTCTATTTTACAGCAAAGTGTTGGATATCTGTTGCTTACCCTCATGATTGTATGGCTCAGTGAAAGCTCCTGCTTCTGCCTAGCATCATAAAAGAACATTGTACTGCCTATCACTAGCTGGGAAAAAAGTCAAAATCCACAACTTGAAGTAGAGTTTATATTGAAAGTGTATCCCTTTCAAACTATTGTAAAGTAGAGAAATCATTAAATCTAACCAACCTAAGTCAGGAACTGTATGTATACTTAATATAGTGCTGGTCTAAAATGTAGTCCTGTTGACTGTATTAATACTTACTTCTATAAAGTCAGAGCATCTTTACACATGATCTGATTTTCCTCAAAGGCCATTATCCTCATATGAAAGATGGAGATTCTTGGGCAAAGATAGGGGACAAGTTTTTTCCATAGTCACAAAGTGGGATTGGTACCAGGATCTGCTGGCTCCTAGCTTGAAGCTCCTTCCATGAGGCTGTTTACAGTTTATGATTTATCAAAAGCCTGCACTCTATTTGAGCTGGAAAAAGAGTTTTTGAAGAGTTCTGCTCTCACAGAATATCTGTGGGAATACTGAAGGAAAAGTTAATTTGAGACACACTTTAATATTAATATTTTATTATCTTGACACAGCCTCAGAGGTCTCTTCTGCCAAAACGAAGTCATAGCTGTTTTTCATTCTTCTGTTGTCTGCTCATTGCTGGGGCCTGTATTTTGGTCAGAAGATGTTTTGTTTCTAAGGCCAGGTAGTTAAAATAGACTGGCTTAACAGGAATGTTCATGGCTATGTACTTAGCACGATGGATCATTTTTCAAATCTTTTCACTGCTTTTGCTTTTTGATCAGGAAAAATCACTTAACAGTGAGACTGGAATCTCCTTTCATAGACTCCCATGTGTCCTTGTTTTCACCTGCTGGTCTTTGCTTCTCTGAAGAGTTTGACCTTATGAATTAAATTATTTCTGATTGTAACATTAGTCAGGTGAATTGAGTAACTGGGGACTTTTGTTTATTGATCCTTTCATCTCCTCTTTTTTTTGCCTGTAAAGGTCATTTTTCAATTTCCCCAGAATGTTATTCTACTTCTACTAGTAATTCTCAATGAACAGTAAGCTCAGGATATTAAAATAAAAGCCAGAATAAACATTAAGTTTAAAAGTGTCATAAAAAAATCCTAGAAACAAGCATTTGTGCTTCTGAATGTAGCTTAAATTAGATAGAAAAAACTCTAATAATCAAGGTAAATTCTTGATTTACCAGCATGTGGACCATGCTGTGCAAGGTCCACAGAGACCCCTTCTCTTTAGGAATCTATACTTGAAGACTTCTCTTTATCCTTCAGTGAAACCATAAATGTAATTTTCTAAAAGATTACAGAAAACTAACCAAACTGATCACATGGATCACAGCCTTGTCAAACTCAATGAAACTATGAGCCATGCCATATAGGGCCACCCAATGGATGGATCATGATGGGGAGTTCTGACAAAATGTGGTCCATTGGAAAAGGGAATGGCAAACCACTTCAGTATTCTTGCCTTGAGAACCCCATGAACAGTATGAGAAGGCAAAAAAAGATATGAGACTGAAGGATGAACTCCCCAGGTGAGTAGGTGCCCAATATGCTACTGGAGAAGAGTGGAGAAATAGCTCCAGAAAGAATGAAGAGGCTGAGCCAAAGCAAAAATAACACCCAATTGTGGATGTGACTCATGATGAAAGTAAAGTTTCATGCTGTAAAGAACAATATTGCATAGGAGGGGGAATGTTAGGTCCATGAATCAAGGCAAATTGGAAGTGATCAAACAGGAGATGGCAAGAGTGAACATTGACATTTTAGGAATCAGTGAACTAAAATGGACCGGAAAGGGGAAATTTAATTCAGATGACCATTATATCTCCTGTTGTGGACAAGAGTCCCTTAGAAGAAGTGGAGTAGCCATCACAATCAACAAAAGAGTCTGAAATGCAGTACTTGAGTGCAATCTCAAAAATGACAGAATGATCTCTGTTCATTTCCAAGGCAAACCATTCACTAGCACAGTAATCCAAGTCTATGCCCCAACCACTAATGCTGAAGAAGCTGAATGGTTCTGTGAAGAAGACCTTCTATAACTAGCACCAAGACAAGATGTCCTTTTCATCATAAGGGACTGGAACGCAAAAGCAGGAAGTCAAGAGATACCTGGAGTAACAGGCAAGTTTGGTTTTAGAGTACAAAATGAAACATGGCAAAGGCTAACAGAGTTTTGCCAAGAGAATGCACTGGTCATATCAAACACCCTTTTCCAACAGCACAAGATGACTCTACACATGGAAATCACCACATGGTTAATGCAGAATTCAGACTGATTATATTCTTTGCAGCCAGAGGTGGAGAAGCTCTATACAGTCAGCAAAAACAAGACCAGGAGCTAACTGTGACTCAGATCATGAACTCTTTATTGCCAAATTCAGACTTAAATTGAAGAAAGCAGGGAAAACCACTATACCATTCAGGTAGGACCTAAATCAAATCTCTTATGATTATACAGTGGAAGTGACAAATAGATTCAAGGGATTAGATCTGATAGACAGAGTGCCTGAAGAACTATGGATGGAGACTCATGACATTGTACAGGAGACCATAATCAAAACCATCCTCAAGAAAAAGAAATGCAAAAAGGCAAAATGGTTGTCTGAGGAGGCCTTACAAAGAGCTGAGAAAAGAAGAGAAGCAAAAGGCAGAAGAGAAAAGAAAAGATATACCCATTTGAATGCAGATGTGAAAGTCACTCAGTTATGTCTGACTTTTGCAACCCCATGGACTATACAGTCCATGGAATTCTCCAGGCCAAAATACTGGAGTGGATAGCCTTTCCCTTCTCCAGGGGATCTTCCCAACCCAAGGGTAGAATCCAGGTCTCCTGTATTGCAGGAGGATTTTAAATCACAAGGGAAGCCCATCTGAATGCAGAGTTCCAAAGAATAGCAAGGAGAGATATGAAAGCCTTCTTAAGTGGTCAGTGCAAATAGAGGAAAACAATAGAATGGGAAAGACTAGAGATCTTTTCAAGAAAATTAGAGATAACAAGGAAACATTTCATGCAAAGGTGGGCTCAATAAAGGACAGAAATGGTATGTACCTAACAGAAGCAGAAGATACTAAGAAGAGGTGGCAAGAATACACAGAAGAACTACACAAAAAAGATCTTCATGACCCAGATAACCGCAAGGTGTGATCACTCACCTAGAGTCAGACATCTGGAGTGTGGAGTCAAGTGTGTCTTAGAAAGCATTGCTACAAACAGAGCTAGTGGATGTGATGGAATTACAGCTGAGCTGTTTCAAATCCCAAAAGATGATGCTGTGAAAGTGCTACACTCAATATGTCAGCAAATTTGGAAAACTCGGCAGTGGCCACAGGACTGGAAAAGGTCAGTTTTCACTCCAATCCTGAAGAAAGGCAATGCCAAAGAATGTTCAAACTACAGCACAATTGCATTCATCTCACACACTAGCAAAGTAATGCTGAAAATTCTCCAAGTGAGGCTTCAACAGTACATGAAAGAACATCTAGATGTTCAATCTGGGCTTAGAAAAGGCAGAGGAACCAAAGATCAAATTGTCAACATCCGTTGGATCATAGAAAAAGGAAGAGAATTCCAGAAAAACTTCTGCTTTATTGACTATGCTAAAGCCTTTGACTGTGTGGATTACAACAAACTGTGGGAAATTCTTAAAGAGATGGGAAGACCAGGCTGACTTACCTGCCCCCAGAAATCTGTATGCAGGTCAAGAAGCAACAGTTAGAACTGAACATGGAACAGCAGACTGAGAACAAAGTTGGGAAAGCAGTATGTCAAGGCTGTAATTGTCACCCTGCTTATTTAACTTATATACAGAGTACATCATGAGAAACGCTGGGCTGCATGAAGTACCTGGAATCAAGATTTCCAGGAGAAATATCAATAACCTCAGATATGCAGATGATATCACCCTAATGGCAGACAGTGAAGAGAAACTGAAGAACGTCTTGATGAAAGAGGAGAGTGAAAAAGCTGGCTTAAATCTCAGCATTAAAAAGATGAAGATGATGGCATCTGGTCCCATCATTTCATGGCAAATAGATGGGGAACAATGGAAACTGTGACAGACTATTTTCTGTCAAAGAGTCAGATACAACTGACTGACTGACCTGAACTGAACTGAAAAGATGCCTTCCTAAATGTATACTTTCCTTCCAGTTTACATCAGTTGTCCCTTTTATATCTTCTCTTAACATCCTTTACTTACTCCATAGCTTTTAACACAACTATCAGTTCAGTTCAGTTCAGTTCAGTTACTAGTCATGTCTGATTCTTTGAGACCCCATGGACTGCAGTACGGCAGGCCTCCCTGTCTATCACCAACTCCTGGAGTTTACCCAAACTCATGTCCATTGAGTCGGTGATGCCATCCAACCATCTCATGCTCTGTCGTCCACTTCTCCTCCCACCTTCAACCTTTCCCAGCATCAGGGTCTTTTCAAATGAGTCAGCTCATCGCATCAGGTGGCCAAAGTATTGGAGTTTCAGCTTCAACATCAGTCCTTCCAATGAACACTCAGGACTGATTTCCTTTAGGATGGACTGATTGGATCTCCCTGCAGTCCAAGGGACTCTCAAGAGTCTTCTCCAAGACCATAGTTCAAAAGTGTCAATTCTTCAGCACTCAGCCTTCTATATAGTTCAACTCTCACATCCATACATGACTACTGGAAAATTGTTGGCAAAGTAATGTCTCTGCTTTTTAATATGCTGTCTAGGTTGGTCGTAACTTTCCTTCCAAGGAGTAAGTGTATTTTAATTTCATGGCTACAATCACCATCTGCAGTGATTTTGGAGCCCCCCAAAATAGTCTGCCACTGTTTCCACTGTTTCCCCATCTATTTGCCATGAAGTGATAGGACTGGATGCCATGATCTTCGTTTTCTGAATGTTGAGCTTTAAGCCAACTTTTTCACTCTCTTCCACATTCATCAAGAGGCTCTTTAGTTCTTCTTCACTTTCTGCCATAAGGGTGGTGTCATCTGCATATCTGAGGTTATTGATATTTTTCTTGTCAATCTTGATTCCAGCTTGTGCTTCATCCAGCCCAGTATTTCTCATAATGTACTCTGCATATAAGTTAACTAATGGCAGACAATATACAGGCTTGACGTACTCCTTTTCCAAATAATTGTTTGTTTAAATGTGGTCTCCCCTCACATTTCACCTGCTCCCCCAGACTGCAAGTTCCATGATGGCAGGAAACTGGGAAACTGTAGTAGGTACTAAATAAATATTCATTGAATAATAATAGAAATAACAAAGAATATTTGTTGAGCTTACTGTTCACCAGGAACTGTGCTAAATGCTTTACTTTTCTTATCTTATTAATCCTTTGTTTGCTCAGCTGCCAGGGTGGTGGTTTTGTTGCACAGTCATGTCTGACTCTTGCAACCCCAAGGACTGTAGCCTGCTGGGCTCCTCTGTCCATGGGATTCTCCAGGCAAGAATACTGGAATAGATTGCCATTTCTTTCTCCAGGGGATCTTCCCAACCCAGGGATCAAAGTCGGGTCCCCTGCATTGCAGGCATTACCTTTACCAACTGAGCTACAATTTGACCGTCTTAGCTACCATAACAATATATCATAGGTTAGGTGGCTTAAACAACAGAAATTTACTTTCTCATCATTTTGGAGATTAAATGTTCAAGATAAGGTCTGGTGATTTGGTTTCTAGTTGGAACCCTCTTCCTGGCTTGCAGAGAGCCACCTTCTTGCTGTATTCTCACTCAGTAGAGAAAGAACTAGCTCTCTGCTGTCTCTTCCTCTATGAACCCTAATCCCATCAGATCAGGGACTCACATTTATGATTTCATTTAACTTTAATGACTTCCTTACTCAAAATACAATCTTTAAAGAAGCAGGCACTATGATTACTTCTGCTTTATAAATGAAGATACTGAGGCTTAGAGCAAGGAGCTTTTTCAAGGTTACACTAGTAAGTCAAATAGCTAGGTTTAAGTCAAAGGTATGGTGTACTCAGACTTGGCTCATATAGGTATAAAGATCTGAACTATGTTACGTATACAATTTAGATTTAAGTAGAGGTGTGATTAGCCCACTCCGTGGCGCAGAGGTTAAAGCATCTGCCCGCAATGCGGGAGACCTGGGTTCAATCCGTGGTTGGGAAGATCCCCTGGAGAAGGAAATGGCAACCCACTCCAGTATTCTTGCCTGGAAAATCCCATGGACGGAGGAGCCTGGTGGGCTACAGTCCACGGGGTCACAAAGAGTTGGACACGACTGAGTTACTTCACTTTCTTTCACTTTCACTTAGAGGTGTGATTATAGTTGGTTAGGTATAAACCAGGGAAGAATTTTGGAAGAGAAATAATCTGAGATACTAAGTAGGATTTTAAGGAACTATATACAAGGAAAAGGGTTTATAGACTAAAGCCGTGTTCTCAAATTTTGTGTCTTAGGGCTTCCTATACTCTTAAAAAGCATTGAGAATCTTAAAAACCTCTTGTTTGTATGTTTCATCAATTTATATTTATAGTTTCTATTATTGTTATTTAGTCATTAGGTTATGTTTGGCTCTTTTGTGACCCAATGATGAACCCCTGTAGTCCGCCAGGCTCCACTGTCCATGGGATTTCCCTTTCAAGAATACTGGAGTGTGCTGCCATTTCCTTCTCCAGAGGATCTTCCTGACCCAGGAATCGAACCCAAGTCTCTTGCATTGGCAGGAGGATTCTTTACCACAGAGCCACCAGGGAAGCCCTAATACTTATAGTATTAGAAATAAAAACTGGGAAGATTAAAAATATTTATTAATCTATTTAAATTAATAATGATAAACTCATGACATGTTAACACAAATAATATATATTTATGAGAAGTAGATGGCAAACTATTCCAGTATTCTTGGTGGGAAAATCCCATGGATAGAGGAGCCTGGCAGGCTACAGTCCATAGGGTCACAAAGAGCTGGGCATGACTGAGTGACTGAACATGCACACAGATAAGAAGTGATTATATTTTCCAAAAAAATTAGTGAGAATGTTAGCATTAAAACTTTTCTTTTTGCAAATCTCTCTAATCTGCCTTAATAGAAGACAGCTGGATTCTCATATCTTCTGCATTCAGTTTGTTGCAACATGTTGTGCTGGTTGAAGTATATGAAGAAAATGCAATTTTACGTGGATATTGGAAAAGGGAAGAATATTTGAATACCCTTTTCTGATAATTAAGGACATTTTGCTTTGGTACCATACCAAAACCCCAAATTTCTTAAAAATTAGTTGCAGTGTGAAATCTGAAAGGGAATCAACAGACTTTTCATATTCTGTTACATTAAAGTTCACTGTCTAGCTTGTACTCTGAGTGAAACTTTTACCCATTCATGATTTTGTCACATCTTGCATTGGTCATATGAAAATATTGGTTCACTGAGTTAATGAAGATCTTTCAAATAACGACACATTTTATTACACAGTAGCCAAATATTACATTCCTTAATATCACTTCAAATATCTCATCAGAAAAATTTTTTAAGTACTGGAAAGCTGTCAAGCTCATGTTGGCAGATATAAGTTTTATAAAGTCTTAATTTTCATTTGAAAAACTAAACTTTTATCACAGGCATCAAGTACTGTTAGTTGCTTTTCTTGAAGTGGTAGGATCACTTCCTTCATTTTTCAGAAAAGGATTTGCCAAATGACCAAGTCTAAATAATCATACTTTGTTAGTTTTCCTTTCAAATAAAACTTGTGTTTAAGGAAAAAAGGAACCAGCTGAGCTCTTGACCCAAATAGCCGGACACATGCTTTTCCTTGTAACAATTATATTTACCTATATGGAAGTACTTTTGGTATTTCCCCCATTTCATCATATAGAATATTAAAAGGAAGTGTACTCAAGGTTTAGTAAGATTGATAACTCTTACTGGTCTGTTAAGAACCCTCTTGATTGAAACCACTGTTTATTTTATTGCAAGTGCATGGCCTTGAGGAACACAATGACTGCCAGTGCAGTTTGCTGCCACTTCCTTAATCCACACTAAGGCACCAACACTTTAACCTACTACCGTTGCTTTTTTATCTGTGGTGCCAATGCTGACAAAGCAACGAGGGCAAGTACACCTTTAAATGTATTGTTATAAAAGCATGTAGTCCTTTAATGGGGTTTCAGGGACCCTCCCACCCTCAGGATCTGTGAACAGCACTTTGAGAACAGCTGGGCTAGAGGACTGGTCTTGTGAGAATGGGTTCCCCAAGGGAAGGCAGGAACAGGCATGCACTTGGTTTGAGTATAAAGTTCAAGGATTAGTGGGTGTATCCTTGTAGTTGCTAGATGGGATTCTGCCCTATCCATTAAATTACCTCATAAGGATCAAGGATTAGCAACTCTGCAAGGAGTGTGGTATGGGTGACAGGGCAACCCTTAAATGAAGTTGATGAGAGGGAGAAAGATTTTAGCAGAGTCCTAAAGCTCAGAAGCTCAGATTCTGTGGTATTTGCTCTTCAAAGAATATCAGAAGTTTCTATAATTCATAGGAACAGAATGCTACTTTGCATTTCTTTCTTCATCTGCAAAATGGGAATGTAGTAGTAGTATTGTATGAATTAATGTAGAAATAGTTAAGAACAGAGTCTGGTACATAGAAAGGCCTGTATAATGTAGTTATGGTGAAAATGGAGCTTGGAACTATAGGATGAATCAGGGAGCTGTTCTCGAACTTCAGTTGGCAGCAGAATGCCCTGGAGAACTTGTTAAAACACCCATCGCTAGTCCCCACCTCTGGAGTTACTGATTAGGAGTCTCTGAGGGGGAGGTCTGCTCTTCCGTGCAACACATTCCCTGAAACCCTGAGTCAGAGGAGCCCACTCAGTGTCCTTTTCTTTCCTGGTTACTCAGCAAGCCATTGCCTTTTAGTTGATATCCTTTGATGAAAGGTAGTATCTTCTTATTCTTCCTGTTTCATTTGTTGGTTTCTTTTTTCATTTAATTTTGCCCAGGAACTGAAATTTCTGTGTGTGTGTGTGTGTGTGTGTGTGGTTTTTCCTTGGGGACAGTACTGATTTAGCATTTACTTTTTAAAAATATGTGCTGTTTTGCCACGTGTAAAGTCACTTTAGTCATGTCCAACTCTTTGTGACGCTATGGACTGTAGCCTGGCTGGCTTCTCTGTCCATCGGATTCTCCAGGAAAGAGAGCTGGAAAGGCTGCTGTGCCCTCCTCTAGGGGATCTTCCCAGCCCAGGGATTGAACCCATGTCTCATGTCTCCTGCATTGGCAGGTTGGTTCTTTACCACTAACACCAGCTATAAAGCCATGCCTCATTTTTATTAAAGGCAGATCAGATGGTTAGGCTCCAAAAATTCGCCTAACTGATGATAACAGTTTTACTAACCTCCATGGTTTTCAACAGCTTCTAAATACCTTGCATAATGTCATGGTATCTTTGTCACTTTTCTGAGCTTACCAAAGCTTACTTTTTTTCAGGACTTAGAAGTAAAGACAAGGCTTCTGATTTAAGACTGCTGATGAAGATGTCCTACGTGAGGAGCATTGGTAGTTTATGATTACCAGTGATGTTAATTTCAAACTGTATATTCATTTATTTCAAATTGTATATTCATTTAACAGTAGGCAAGTGCCAGTTTTGTGAAAGGCTTTGTGCTAGATGCCAAGAACTAAACAAAAGGCAAGATAGGCATGGACAAGTCTGGGTCACTGATAAGCCAACCAACAGTTATGAAACAGGGAAAGACTGGAACTGATTGGGCTGAAGGGGTACCTAATTCATGGGGCTAGATGTGTTCCCAGTATAAGGGATATCAGAGCTGAAACCTTTAGGGAGACTATGAATTAGGTAAAGAAAGCAGGCAAACCACACGGACAGTATTCCAGGCTGTATAAATAGTGTGCAGGAAGACCTCAAGGAGCGCGAGATTACAGTATCTTTGGGAATAAGTGTAATTTGGCTGGTTCATTGAGATTAGGTCAGGGGGATGGTGTAGAAGGTAGAAAATCACAAGAAGATAGGAAGGCTACACAGAGCCCTCTATGCCTTTTGGGTTTCCCAATCTCAGCTCTCTTGAATTTTGGGCCAGGTATTTCTTTGTTGGGGTGGGGCTGGGGGCTGTCCTATGCATTATAGGATATTTATCCATATTTCAGGTCTCTGCCAACACCCTCCCCTCCAGACATTCCCAGTGTCCCCTGAGAGTGGGCAGTAAAATTGCCACTGATTGAGAACCGCTGTTACCAAGTTTTGCCTTTAAGAGTATTGGAGGGCAGTTGTCACGTTTTATTCCGGTGAGTGATGCCAATCAATTTACACCTTTGGCCAGACACTGACAGCATTGGGGAGAATGGTTGGGAGTTGGCAAGACTGGAGACATGGAAATACATTGCTCTAGGAGTTTGGGTGGGAAATACCAACCATTCAATCCAAGGTAGGGGCTGTAGGGATGGAGAGAAGCATGTAGACGTGAGACATATTTAGGTGATAGCATTGACAGGTGACTAATTATACATGAATAGTGAAGGAAAGGGAGGAATCAAGGGTGTTCTTAAGGATTCTTCTTGAGTCCTGAAAAAGATGGTGGTGCTCTTCCCTGATGAAGGGAGCACAGGAGGAGGAACAGATTTCATTTTTAAACAAAACATTTTTAATGTTACAGTACAATACCTTGAAAAGGACAGTAGTACAGTACAACAGCTGACACACAGGGGCTGGAATTGAGTGAAAAGGCAACAAGAGTTGCTGACTGAAGGAGGGAGAGGGGGTGGGAGATGGTAGAGCTGAAGGATCAGCAATGGAGTCAGAGGGCAAGCTACAATTTCACTCATGCCTGACGTTGATGGCACAGGTTCTGGTTCTGATGCTGGATTAAATTCTATTTATCCTCTTGGGAAAACAATCCAGTGATTTCTGGGTTGTTATTTAGTCACTAAGTTGTGTCTGACTCTTTTGCAACTTGATTGACAGTAACCTACCAGGCTTCTCTGTCCATGGGATTTCCCAAGCAAGAATACTGGAATGGGTCACCATTTTTTTTTTTTTTTTATCCTCCAATGGCTCTTCCTGACCCAGGGATCAAGCCTGTGTCTCCTGCTTGGCAGGTGGATTCTTTACCACTGTGTCACTCGGGAAGATGTCTAGGTGTATGCTGTACTTAGTTACTCAGTCATGTCCGACTTTTTGTGACCCCATGGACTGTAGCCTGCCAGTCTCTGTCCATGGGGATTCTCTGGGCAAAAATATTGGAGTGGGTTGCCATGCCCTCCTCCAGGGGGTCTTCCCAACCCAGTGATCGAACCCAGGTCTCCTGCATTGCAGGTGGATTCTGCACCAACTGAGCTACCAGGAAAGTCCCTAGATGTCTGGGTATTAACTCTCTTTTTCTCATCATAGGTGACACAGGGGCCCTGAATTGCATTCTGAATGGCTGCTGCAACCTTCCTGTATCATTCTTCATTTGGGTCTGATGCCTCAAAAACTAACAACGCTAGGAAGAACAGATTTATTGGGGAGGATCAGGAGAAGATGTTGGGGATTTTGGATATGTCAAAATGGAGATAATTTATAAGAGCCAAGAGGAAATTTTCATCTGTAAGTGAAGTTTTGGTTTTAGAACTTAGGAGAAAGATCAGAGCCAATAATTATGTGGAAGTTGAAACTCTAGGTGAGACTGAGGGAGAATGCATTGAGTGTGAAGAGCAGGATACTCGGGGCAGATCCTGGCAAGAGTAGGAGGGGCTGATATGGAGAAGGAAAAGCAGGATGTGGCAGTGCCAGTGAGGTTTAGAGGAGCTTGGTTCTGTGAAAGGGAGCTGACTGTGTGTCCATGTGTGTCTTTCCTTCAGTGGATTTAAGTTTTGTGTGGTTCCAGATGCTCATTAGGGTCATTCTACAGTGACTGGGAACTCCTAGATACAGAAGGGTATGACTGGTTGTGGAGACTGCCACATTTACTCCTGGTGTGCCCCAGACAGATACTGTGAATCAGTAAATCCAGAACTGAAGACACATGCTGCATCTCTCCAGGGCTGATGCTGGCCTCGACTGCTGAATTATATAGTGGGCTTTTGTAATGTAGACAAATCTCCTCATCCTGAGGTTGCTTGCCACTTCCAAAAAGAGAAATCTCTTTGGGGTTGATGAGTATCAGAACTGTGTTTCTGTCTCATAAAAGCCACTTTTGATGAAAAAGTAATAACTTTAATTTAGAGATTGTGTAGCTATCACTGAAGGGTTATGATGACATATAACCAAGTCTCCAGGATCATTGGTGTATGATATTATGTGATTTTTATTCCTGAGTGGTAGGTCCTCCAGATACCTGACCTTTGAAGGTACAATGTATTATTTACATGAAACTAAGAGCCGGTGCATTCTAAATGGCTATGGTTTATCATGACTGTTTCAGAGTTGGATCCTGTGGTCATATGCTAATTTGACTTGAAGGAAATTCTGTGCTGTGTACTTGGATTTCATGCTTAAAATTTTCATCAATAGTTTCAAGACTCTATTAATTAAAATAAGATGCTTCAAAACTTTTCCCTACATAATACGGAATGCACTGGGTAGCTCATATTTGAATTAAAACCCTTAGATGCTTTGCATTTTCTGGTCTGGCGGTCTTTGTTTTTCTAATTTATGTGTCCCATTTGTCCAGAAGGAGTTGGGAAGTTGAAATTTACAGCCATCCCAACTGGGAGAATTAAGACTCTTGATTAAATGAGATCTTGTTTGTGTATTCAAATGGAAAACTGTGGTTGGGCAAAATAAAATTTGCAGTAAATTTCTAGTGAATTATCTCCAAAACTTAGTGGAGGGTCCCATCTCCTGGTAGTTCCACCTACCCAACTCTGTGTGGTGACTATGCTAAGTTGCGTCAGTTGTGTCTGACTCTATGCGACCCCAGAGACGGCAGCCCACCAGGCTCCCCTGTTCCTGGGATTCTCCAGGCCAGAACACTGGAGTGGGTTGCCATTTCCTTCTCCAGTGCATGAAAGTGAAAAGTGAAAGTGAAGTTGCTCAGCCGTGTCCAACTCTTAGCAACCCCATGGACTGCAGCCTACCAGTCTCCACTGTCCATGGGATTTTCCAGGCAAGAGTACTGGAGTGGGTTGCCATTGCTTTATAGGAGAAATCATTTTTGTATATACCACTTTTTAGTAGTGACTGATTGGGCCAAAATTGAATTTCAATACTAAGCTATGCTAACCAGCCCCTGCCTCTGGGACTTTGCAGTTGGTTCTACCAGATTCCCAGCCTATCTTTGGATGTGGCCATTTTCTGCTGTGTGAATAGTGAAATTGAGAAATCCGATCTACAGACACAGAAGGATGAAGGATGAGGAGCAAAGACAAGCAACAGAGATAAAGAATTCCTAGACTTCTCTGGAGCATCTCAGTCCCAAGTTCCAGTAAATTCTCAAGATCCAGCTCATTCATGCCTTTGGGGGTCTCTCATAGATCCCTGAATCCTTTGAATAAATAATCCTAAACCAGCTCATGGTTTCCTGTGCACAGGAGCAGTGAAATGGGCTACATTGCCTAGATTTCTATGTTCCAACTGGATGCTTGTTATTATGCTTTGTTTGTATCCTAAAACTGGCTTTCTCATGAACTGAACATCATTTTATGGCTTTAAGCTGAGCTAGTCTTTGGTTTAAATGTTATTTTCTTAAAAATGTAAGAGTGAGTATAGGAAATGTAATAACACACACATATTTGAAACAAGATTCTTAAAACAAAGGAAGATGTGTGTATAAGCAATGGTTGGTTCCAGGTCTAGAAGTCAAAGCCTTTTGAAGTTTGATGTTCAGACAAGGAACAGAATGCAGTGTCTCAGTTGAGGTTAGGAGTGGTACTTTGGTGGCCAGAGGTGACCTTGGGGTGAAGAGTTCTTCCCAGAAGACTTTGTTACTCATTTTTTGGTCTTATTCCTCTGATCCAACCAGTCCATCCTAAAGGAGATCAGTCCTGGGTGTTCATTGGGAGGACTGATGTTGAAGCTGAAACTCCAATACTTTCGCCACCTCATGCGAAGAGCTGACTCATTTGAAAAGACCCTGATGCTGGGAAAGATTGAGGGCAGGATGAGAAGGGGACAACAGAGGATGAGATGATTGGATGGCATCACTGACTTGATGGACATGGGTTTGGGTAAACTCCAGGAGTTGGTGATGGACAGGGAGGCCTGGAGTGCTGTGGTTCATGGGGTCACAAAGATCAGACATGACAGACCGATTGAACTGAAATGAACTGCCTGAAATACATGCTTTGAGATCCCAGCCTAACTGGGGCCCTCTGATTGCTCAGTGTTTTTAATGATTGGGAAGAAAACCACTGTTGCATCTTTGACTTTTGAAGGTTAATAGTAATAAATAGCCTCACAGAGTTCCTCTGTCCATAGGATAGTAATGCAAAAATGAATTGCATCCCAGCGTATCTAGTGTGTTCCTTTTTTTTTTTTTTTAATTAATTTTTATTGGAGTATAGTTGCTTTACAGTGTTGTGTTTCTACTGCACAGGAAGATCAGTCTACCATACATATGAATATATTTCCTCCCTTTTGGATTTGCTTCCCATTTAGGTGACCTCAGAGCGCTGAGTAGAGTGCCCTGTGCTCTACAGTATGTTCTCATTAGTTGCCTATTTTATGCATAGTATCAATACTGTATAGTGTCAATCCCAACCTCCCAGTTCCTCCTACCCCCCCTTCCCCTTCCATATCCATTCATTTGTTCTCTATGTCTGTGTTCCTTTTTTATTATCCGAAAACTATGACTAAATGTGGGTTTATATACTGTATATATGAATATAAACAGATATTTGTATGCAGACATATGTACTTGAATGTAAAGCTAGATATGTCTCAGTATGTTTAGAAAGATATTGTGATAGATAGCCCCCAAAGAGTTACAAATGATTACTTCTGGGAAAGTGAGGTTGACAGAGCAGAAAAAGAAACTTTCACTTATTTTACCTTAAATTTTTTAAAATAGTGACATTAAGACTGTTTAATTTTATATGCATTTTTATTACTATAAAAACACAATTTTAAAGTTACTTTGTGATTTGCAATCATTTTAATGAGAGATGAAAAGCCAACAGTTGTGCTTACCTAAATATGATTACGTACTAATTAGGTTGTTAGATCTGTGTGTGGGGTGTGTGTGTGTGCATGTGTATGTGTGTGTAAAGTTATAAGGAAAACTGATAATTGACTTCTAACTATAATAGATTGGAAATTTCTGATTTTACATAAAAATTTTTTAGAAAAGTGAAAGTTGTGAATATCCACCTTCATTATTGTTTAATTTCCAAATTATTTATTGATATCAATTGGTCTTTATGTAGCATGTTTTAGAAATGCCAGTTATGTTCATTTAAAGAAACTTTTTCACAGTCACTTTTATAATTTCACTTCATCTCATCCTGGTTGTGGATTTCAGAATCCCAAAGCAAGTTTCTTAGAAACTTCTAGGTACTTTTACTGAGTATAAGTTAACATCCTGTCATCAATGTTTATGTAAGTGAGGGTGTATGGAAAAATGTTTAAGGGAAAGGGGAATTTGAGAAACTTGTCCAAGTATTATTCAGTATAAATATGAACGAGCAATATTTCTTGGTTTTTCTTGGAATGAAAAAAAAATTGTCGCAAACATGATGATAAAGAATCATACTTCTCGATTCTATTACTTGCTGGATCTTTGATTTTGGACAAGTTGTTTAACCTTTCAGTTATTTAACCTTTAAGCTTTTCATCTTCATTTATTTATTCATTAAATATGATATAATTCCTTGATAATTCAAAAATTCCTCTTGGAACTTACCATCTACACTGCTCCTAAAATTTTAGCAAGCATCAGAATCACCTGTGGAGTTCAACACAGATATTGCATTATGCTTCCAGATTTCTGATTTAGTCCCTCTGAGGTGTGAGTCAAGAATTTCCATTTTTAACCAGTTCCCAGGCGAAACTGATGCTACTGGTTCCAGAACCCCACTCTGAGGGCCACCACACTAGAGCTTGCCGGCATTAATCAAACTTGTCAAATTCCAACTTTCCATATAACTTCCAAGTAGTATGAAGAAGAAGGACCTGGTGCTACAAATGGGCATATGAACTTTGGGAGTTCAGGCAAGGTTTTCCTGACTATGCAACTCTTGAGCTGAAGGAAGAGAATGAATGGGTGAGTGAATGAGCAGTGAGGCTGAGTAGAGGTTCTGAGAAGGGACCCTGGAACATGCTGGGAATGGTTTAGTGGTTATGCTGAGAACCAGGGAGTTGGGGGTTATGAAATGAAACTGGATGGACAGGTAGGGCTAGTACAGAGTGATGCTAACGATTTTGTCCTTTACTCAAAGGGTAGTGGGAAAGCACTAATTTTCCTAAGGAGAGAGACAGAGAGAAGGTGATAGAATGGAATGGGAAGCAATGATGTGATCTATTAAATGTTTCAAGACAAGTCTCTTTACCATTGACTGCAGAGTTGAGAACGTGAATGTGGGAAGTAAGAAAGGAGATAATGTCAACCTCCTGGTGAAAACTTTTTAAAATAGGGTTAATAATACTAAGGTTGTTAAGATGAAGAAGTAATGATACACATAAAATGCTCAGTGCTGGCATAGAGTAAGTACTTAGACAATACTATTTGCTATTATAATTAATAAAAATAGATATCTTGAGGCCCAGATGCTCTCAGGGCCATGGAAATTGCCATTAAAATGTCATCCATATTTGAACTTTCAAGCTTCTCCTACTCTACCCCAGGAAGAATTACCTTTGAAAATATGATACTGAGCAAAAAAGAAAAAAAAGGAAAAATGAGCTGGATTATTGAATCCTTATGTTGAGACTGAGAATCTGAAAGGGAAAGAGAATTTATCATTGGGAGGAAACAGAACTGATAAGTGGCTGTATGGCCAGCTGGCACTGATGTTAATTGTTTGTAGTTCTCTTGTGTATAGGAAGAAATACTGGCTTCGCAGGAAGTAGGTGGTAGGGAGAAAATATCTGTTCAAAAAAGGAAGACTACAATGAATAAAGTATATTTCAGTGGAGCTGCCAAATTAAAAAAAATAAAAGGGGAAAAAAAGATAAAAAGCTGGGGAGATTAAAAGCAAAAATGACAAAATAACATGTAAGGCTAACTCCCATAAGGTTATCAGCTGATTTCTCCACAGAAATGCCAGTTGGGAATGGCATGATACATTTAAAGTGATGAAAGGAAAGAAACTACAAACAGCAATACTCTACCCAGCAAGACTCTCATTCAGGTTTGATAGAGAAATCAAAAGCTTTCCAGAGAAGCAAAATTTAAGAGAATTCATCACCACCAAACCAGTTTTACTACAAATACTAAGGAAACTATTCTAGGCAGGAAACACAAGAGAAGGAAAAGACTTACACAAAATAAACCCCAAACAATTAAGAAAATGGTAATAGGATTATACATATTGATAATTACCTTAACTGTAAATGGATTAAATGCTCCAGCCAAAAGACACAGACTGGCTAGGTGGATGAGAACATATTCATGTATATACTTCCGCTTACCACATCACTCTACTTAACCCCTCAAATTGTATGTAGTTATTTTATATTGTTAGGTTAATCATGTTTCTGTTATGGCTTGCAATTGTAATTATCTTTTATTTTTTGTCTGGCTACTGATTGTGAAAACTGATAAACATCTATTACTATTGTGATTATGTAACTATTATTAGTTTAACACCTTTGTATCATGATTGGTCAATAGAAAATAATAGAATTCTGTATCACAAAGACTACCATTTAATAGAAAAAACGTGTAATCACTTTTTAAAATTCAGATGCATAACAGAATTATCTTGGAATTTTTTGAAAAGTACAAATGCCCAGGTATTGCTTTTTTCTCCAAAGCTCCAGGTATGTTTCTAATTAGCAGCCATGTTTAAAAACAACTGGACTATATGATGATCTTTTACTTTTATCTAGTTTGCTTCACTTTTTCTATTTCATATTCAGTGCTCTCATTTCATTTATTCCAATTTCACCATCTCATTTTGTTTTGTTGTTGTTCTTTCTCAAACCTTTATCAAGCATAGTAGAAAAGCTTCTTTATACATATATATGTATATACATATATGTATATATGTGTGTATATATATATGTGTACATATGTATATATATGTATTTTAGCAAAAAAGCAGGGGGGAATCAGAGGTCTCAGCATGAAGAAGATAAAGAAGGGCCTTGGATAGAATCATTTGGCATTGTAACAGGAAGACTTGCAACAGGGCATGAATCTGCTCTTGGTTGCAGAGTGTCAATTTCTAGTTTATAATTACTCATAACCCAATGTACATAGTGTTTGGCATGTGCAAAATATATTGGCAAATGCATTAGTAAAATTTAACTATCCAAAGCTCTGGGAGCATTGACTTGGTAAAATAACGGAATCCATTAAAGCAAAAGTAATTAACTGACTCAGCACTCCTTCTGAGTAAAGTGGCAAGAAGTCAGGGATGACTGAAGGACACAGAGGGCAAATCAAGGGAATTTTCTGACTACAATACAAGGATGACACATAGAGAGACAGAGCCATTGCACACACCTTTGACTTTAATTCAGAAGCACTGTTCCTTATCCAGAAAGCAGGAGAAACTGTTAATTGATGTCATGGCATCTGGTCCCATAACTTCATGGCAAATAGATGGGGAAACAGTGGAAACAGTGACAGATGTTAGTTTTTGGACTCCAAAATCACTGTGGATGATGACTGCAGCCATGAAATTAAAAGACGTTTGCTCCTTGGAAGAAAAGTTATGAACAACCTAGGCAGCATATTAAAAAGCAGAGACATTACTTTACCAGCAAAGTCCATTCTAATCAAAGCTATGATTTTTCCAGTAGTCATGTATGGATGTGAGATTTGGACTATAAAGAAAGCTGAGCACAGAAGAATTGATGCTTTTGAACTGTGGTGTTGGAGAAGACTCTTGAGAGTCCCTTGGACTAGTTGGATCTAGTCCATCCTAAAGGAAATCAGTCCTGAATATTCATTGAAAGGACTGATGCTGAAGCTGAAACTCCAATACTTTGGCCACCTGATGGGAAGAGCTAACTCACTGGAAAAGACCCTGATGCTGGGAAAGATTGACGGCAGGAGAAGGGGATGACCGAGCATGAGATGGTTAGATGGCACCATCGACTCAATGGACATGAGTTTGAATAAACTCTGGGAGTTGGTGATGGACAGGGAGGCCTGGTGTGCTGCAGTCTATGGGATCACAGAGAGTCGAACACAACTGAGTGACTGAACTGATGTGAAAGGGGTCCTTTAAGGGTGTATGGGTAGAGTGTGTGTGTGTGTGTGTGGGTGTGTGTGTGTATACAATTAGCTCCAAGGCTTTAAAGAAACTCAATAGAAGTATTTATTATGAACTTTTGTGTAAGGCCTCTGAAAGATTGTGGAGGTAATACATACATGGATGATGGAACCCTAAACTCTGCTTTCAGAAAGCTGAGCATTAGAGGAAGGTGAAGAGTGCCCCCACCTCTACCCCAAGTCTCCTGCCTCATCCTCTTCCAGTCCTGGCTCTGTTGAAACTCTGCATGGGACCTGATGAATGTGCACAGTGAGTTGTTGGAAAGGGAAGTAGAGGTGAAACTTAGACAACATCACATGAGAGGAGTGAAGAGTATGCTATCAGAGACTGCCTATTTTATGCTGATGAGACCAGTTAGTCTTAGATGTTGAGATACATTTTTTTTCCAGTGGAAAATCTGCCTAGAGTCTTTAAAAATTTAAGCCTGTCGTCTATATGTGGCCTTAGTGCATTGCATTTTCAAAGTGCTGTTGTATTAGGTGTATATCAATGTGGCCTCTGGGCTGTTGGTGTTAAAAAGGGAGATCTGAAAGTTCACCAGTTCATCTTAATTGTGAAGAAATTTTCTGTCAAGGAAGGAAATACTTCCTCAGATAATCAGGTCTGTAATTTTATAGGATCCTAGTATGGTCACTTTTAATGTATAATTAGACTTTATTGTTTCTCATTAATTTGTGGGAAGTTGTTGAATCAGGGTTTAGAAAATTTTAAGTGAAATTTCATTATATTTGGAAGAAAACTTAATGGCTGTCAGCCAAATGCAAGTACTGTGCGTGGTGTTAGGATATGTGTCAAAGAAATTGTTTGTTCTCGGTCTCGGCTTCAAAGTAGAGTCACCTGGAGCTTAAAGTCTATTAAGAAAATTTGGAGACCCATGTGGATCTCAGATTAAGGAAAGCTTCACTTTGGTCAATGGAAGCAGCACTCAGATAAATGAATGAAACACTCAGGTCAATGAAGGACACACTCAGATAAATGAATGAAACAGGTCAATGAAGGACACAGATCAGTGAAGGTAGTGCTCAGATCAATAAAGGGGGCACTTAGATCAATGAAGGACACACTCAGATCAATGGAAGCTGCACTCAGGTCAATGAAGGTAGAACTCACATCAATTAAATCAGAGTCTGTGGATATGTACCTAGATATCTCTAGTTTAATAGAACTCCCCAGGTGATTTCACTGTGCAGCCATGTGTGAGACCTCAGTCAAAGCTCTGGAGAGTTAAAACGACCCAGTATTAATTAAATAAAACCTCTGGGGATTAGGGTAGTCATTGGTAAGGTTTACAGGCTCCCCAGGTGATTCTGATACACATTGAGGATTTAGAACCAATGGAATGGACCCTTGCCCTCCAGAGAATACAGTTAAATGAGAGAAAAAGGAAATTTACATGTGAACCTGTTCCTTAACAGTTTCCTGTACAAAAGTACGAGAAAGTCTATGTTCAAATACTGGAAAACTTGAATAAAAGCCAAGGAGTAACAAGAAAACATAGGCAGTAAATATTTGATAATTAAATGATTTATACTTAGCATGTTGTTTGGATGGAAATTTTGTTTTCAAAGTGTAGGAATTCTTGGAAATCCTTTCTTCCATCATAGATTTTCACCATTTATTCTACATTATGGATAAAATCTTAATCCTCTCACCTGCCAGAATTACTCTAAATTCTAGAGTGAAAGAGCTGGACTTGACACTGCCCTTTTAATCTGGTCTATAAACAAAGCCTAGTGTCTGTGGAGACGAGTAGGGTGGTGCTGGGTGCCCTGGGAGAGCCATGAATGTAGAAGGAGTTCTTTTTATCCCACTGTGGAGGTCGGAGACGGGGTGTGGGGGCGAGTAGTTGTTGGCCTGGATACCTAGGAGCATGTTTCTCCTAGGTATCCAGTGAACAAATGTGCACTGCTCAGAATACTCCATATCGCAGGATGTGTGTTTTAATACTAAGATCAGGTAATAGCAGTGTTTTTCTATGAGGTGTAGGGAGATTTGATAGAATTTTCTCAAGTTAAATTTTATTGCCCTAGCGGGTGGCAGAGGATGAGTTCATTGCATAGCTTTACTGACTCAAAGGACATGAATTTGAATAAGCTCTGGAAGACAATGGAGGAAAGAGGAGCCTGGCATACTGCAGTCCATTGGGTTGCAAAGAGTTGAACTTGCCTTAGTGACTGAATAACAGCAGATTTTATACATAGTGGTGTAAAAACAGATAACTAATGTGAATCTACTGTATAGCACAGAGAATTCAATGCTGTGTGGTGACCTAAATGAAAAGGAATTCCAAGGAAGAGGGGATATATGTATATGTGTGGCTGATTGGTTTTGCTGTACAGCAGAAACTAATACAACACCGTAAAGCAATTATACTCCTAAAACAAATAAATAAATATATTTTACTGCCATAATTTTTTAGCCCTTTGATAACTGCTTCTTATAGTTTCTTAAGAAAACTCGACTGAGTGACTGAACTGAACTGAGGGATGACACAGGAGATTTCTTTGGATTTCCATAGCACTCCATCAGAATGCCAGTAGCCTTGGAATCTTGTATAATATTGCACCTTACTTTATAGGGGTCATATAGAGACTTAAATGAATTGGTATATGTAAATGCACTTATGACAATGCTGGGCTCCTGCCAAGCACTCAGTAAATGTTCAGTTCAGTCACTGTCACGTCTGACTCTTTGTGACCCCATGGACTACAGCACGCCAGGCCTCCCTGTCCATCACCAACTCCCAGAGTTTACTCAAACTCATGTCCATTGAGTCGGTGATGCCATCTAACCATTTCATCCTCTATCGTCCCCTTCTCCTCCTGCCTTCAATCTTTCCCAGCATCAGGGTCTTTTCAAATGAGCCCAGTTCTTTGCATCAGGTGGCCAAAGTATTGGAGTTTCAGCTTCAGCATCAGTTCTTCCAATGAATATTCAGGACTGATTTCCTTTAGGATGGACTGGTTGGATCTCCTTGCAGTCCAAGGGACTCTCAAGAGTCTTTTCTAACACCACAGTTCAAAGGCATCAATTCTTTGGCACTCGCTTTTTTTATTGCCCAACTCTCACATCCATACATGACTACTGGAAAAACCATAGCTTTGACTAGGCATACCTTTTTTGGGAAAGTAATGTCTCTGCTTTTTAATATGCTGTCTAGGTTGGTCATACATTTTCTTCAAAGGAGAAAGCGTCTTTTAATTTCATGGGTGCAATCACCATCTGCAGTGATTTTGGAGCCCCCCAAAATAAAATCTGTCTTTGTTTCCTCTGTTTCCCCATCTATCTGCAGTAAATGTTAGCAATTCTATAATTTCCTCACTACTAGAGTTACTCCCATCATTTGTTTCCTGGGCTGTGGGGACCTTGAGGGCAGGCTAGATCTCTCCCTTGTCTTTATATTCCCAGTCCCATAGCACAATGCTTGGCTCAGAATCATGACTCACTGAATGTGTGGTGAGTGAAAGATGGGCCAGCTTAGATCTGATTGGCCAAAAAGACTTGTGCAATTTTTCTAAGTGTAGTATATCAGCATTTCAGTTCTACCTGCGTGAAGAGTTCATGCTGTGTCATGTTGGCACTGTGGGGAATGACTACTTTAGAAGAAAGGGTGGTTTCTTGTTGTATACTCACTGGTTTATGGTCTCCCTTTGCCTTCTTAATGTGGAGTCTCCACCACACCTCCCTGCATTCCCCTGATCATGGCGGTGCTCAAGTCATCATGCCTTATGGAAGACTGACTTCAGGGCCAGATGAGTGGCAGAGGAAGACGTGGAGAGGGACAGATACTGGTGATATGCCTACTGGACATCTGAGCCCCATATCAAAAGAACATCTTGTTTGGTCCCAACTGGCATTCTCTGAGGGAAATAAGTGCGTTTGTGAATGGGACCCTTGCTGCTACTACTTTTATGTTGTCAAGGAGGAGGGAAATCTACAATAGGATTGAGAAATAATGAAAGTGAATATATATATTTTTTCCTCCCAAAAGCATTTCCACAGCTGTATTATCCGATGCTGCCGATTTTATGCTTCAAAGAATTGAGAATGAATACCTGGCAGCAAGTACTAAATCTGTGTGTGGTGACTGACAGATTAAGCACTAAGGATGTTAAAGGAGATTAGATCATGGATTCCCCAAACAACAGATGTCAGTATTACTTTCCATCTTGGAATTGAACGAAGTTGCCTTTATGTTTCTCACTATAGCCAGTGCCGTTACATCCTCCCAATTTGGTTTCTCTTTAGAACATCATTCATTTATTCAAATAGTAGTTTCTTGAACTCCTTTCGTGTAATGGCTTGGTTCTAGCTACTGAGAAGATATAACAAAACGTGAGGACTGGTCTTTAGATTCTAGAAGCTTATAAGTCAGGAGATAGGAAAAGGAGGTCATAAAGAAAAATAAGACCATAAGATAATCCCATGAAATCCTACATGATGAGGTTTTATGCAGCCATGTTGAAGGAATCTTTTCAAGTGAAGAGAGAACAGCACAGAAAATAATACCACCTTCCGGCATGAATATAATCTTTCCTCATCTGATGTCAGCCTGAGATAGCTGAGGGCTGGTGGCTTTTAATTTTCCTCTAGGCTGTGGAAGATGGTGGGATGGTAGAATTAGGAGTATGGTCATTTGACTTATTTTTGGATTTAAATCCTGGCCCTGCCAGTCTTCCATTGTAGGGCTTTCGACAGGTTGCCTGGGCTTCCCAGGTGGCACTAGTGGTAAATAAACTGGCTGCTAATGCAGGAAACCCAAGAAATGTGGGTTCAGTCCCTGGGTCAGGAAGATCCCTTCGAGGAGGGCATGACAACCCACTCTAGTATTATTGCCTAGAAAATCCCATGGATGGAGAGCCTGGTGGACTACAGTCCATAGGTTGCAAAGAGTTGGACATAACTGAAGTGACTTAGCATGCTCGCACACAGACAGGTTACTTAATATTTCTGAGCAAAACTAAATATGTCTGTAACTTTCAGAGATGTGAAAGAGCAGCACTAATGCTCACAGTTAGCAAAATACTGGCACTTAGAAGCCATTCAGTAGGTGGTGATGGTTATTAACAACAATTATAGCAGTAAAAGTATTTCTACTGGGCCACTAAACTCACACATAAGTGATTCCTTCCTGCAAAACAATTCCATTCACCTTGCTCAGGTTAACCTGTCTTTCTTTATATGACAGATTTAGTACTTTTCATTCCCCTAAATTAGCAGCATTAGACAATATATCATGGAGTGGTGCTTGCTTTCCTTGAGGAAGCAATATGTTTCTTTTTCCATTTTTTATTTTATTGACACTTCTTAAGAATTCCCAAAGAAGGAAGCCTCAGTTAGTTTCTACCCCATATTAAGAGAGGGTTGTAAATCTAATATTTTTGACTTCTGGTTCTTTTATCTTTCTGTCTTTTTAGTGGTAACTAGTAACATTAAGTTTTTTCCTCTTTATATTTGTGTCACTGTGTTGAATGTTTTGCATGATTAATCTCATCTAATTCTCCTAACAGTTCTGTGAGGTAGTTGTTATCCCTGTTTTATAAATTATGAAACCAAATCCACAGCTGGCCAGAGAGTGATATGGTGGGACTTGAATTCTGGTAGTTTTGCTCTAGAATTCGTGCTTCTCCCCCATGGTGCCTGGCTGGCTGCTGCCTCTGCTCTTTGCGCTTATGGGGTTTAGCACCATTTGGGAAACTACACAGTAAGGGTAGTTATCTGCCCTCATCCCCCATTTCAAACTGATGCTAAAGGATGGATGTTAAATTAATCTCCTCTCTGGTGTTGATTCTCCACAGTCCATATTCTTTACTAGCTGTTCAGTTTTCACCTTGGATGCTCCAATGTGCCTATCATATAAGTTGACCTTGGAACCTCCTTCATAATAAAGCTGTACTGTCCTTAGACCTGGGCAAGAGGAACTGGACCCTTTGCACTGTCCCTGTGCTTCAGATGAACACACTTTAGTGTTCTGTTCTGGCTGCTCCCACCCATGGAATGAGGAGTCCTCACAGGCAAAGTGATGAATTGCCTGGAAACTATAGCACCCCTTCTGCAACACAGGGACCCAGGACCCCAGAACTCTCCACCCCATCTCAAGTCCTGCTGGGTCCTTCTCTCTGGGGCAGCTCTTGGGATGGTGCTGCATCTTACAGGATGTCCTGACAATCACTAAGACGCCAAGTTTTCTGTATCAAAGTGTTCTACAAATGATAAGGTATTATCTTAATCTGTTTGGTCTTCTATAACAAAATATCATACAGACTTGGTGGCTTATCAAAAAACAAAATTATATTTCTCATAGTTTGGGAAGAAAATCAGGGTGGTGGTATGGTTAGATGAGGGCCCTCTTTTGGGTGGCAGACTTCTCACTGTCTTTTTACATGATGGGAGGGGAAAGTATCTTTCTGGACCCTCTTTTATAAGGGCACTAATACCCCTTGTGAAGGCTCCACCCTCATGATGTAAGCACCTCCCAAAGGTCCCATTTGCTAATACCATCACCTTTTGGGGGGTAGAATTTCAATATATGAATTTTGGTGGGGACACACACTCTCAGATCATAGCAGGTGTTATACAAGTTTAGCCATCATAATCTTATACCTGCTTGAGCAGAAAAAGCTCAGGATTACAACCCAACATTTGGAGAATTAGTCTGTGAAAGGATTAGCAACAGAATCTACTAGAAGGAGAAGAGAGACTCAAACCATGTGCCTCTGTCTTCCAGAACCTTGGAATTGCTTCTGTGGATGAAATCCAGGGACTCTGAGTCTAAAACTTTCTGAGGGAAGCAGTCAGGAAACTTTTTAGTGCCAAGCCATTGAGTCAAATCTCAAAGGCTTGGATGGGCTTGGAAAAGGTAGGGTTGGTTGCCGTACCTGTTGCTGACTCATCTTCGACTAGGATCTGAGTGCCCTGCTATACGCAGCAGGATTCTCTTTCCATTTTGAAGATGGTGTTTCTGAATAATTGTTGATTCCCCACCCCCCGCATTTTTTTTTTTTAATATCTGCCTCTACCATTTTCCAGTCACTTGTACCTAGAATAGTATACATCATAAATCTTTTTCACATCAAATGTTCTCTTGCACTGGGTGTCTGTATTCTGTAGGCTTTTTTTTTTTTCCCACATTTCTCTGGATGATTAGTGTTGGTAAGGATTTTATTCGCCTCTTTTTATCTCTCTCTTTGGTGTTTTCTTTCATTCTTCTTGGCCCAGTTTCAAATTTCTTTGGTCTCCAGAAATCTTCCATGCTTCATCTTTAGAGATGAATCTATCTTTTGTACTTCTAAAAGCTTTTGTGTTTAGTGGCTTATTCTGCATATATGTTGGTGCTTTCTCAGGTCTTTTATTACTTGATTCTCCTCTTTTCAAAGGTGTCTTAGAATTTGCTGGGCTGATGCAATTGACTTGGTGAATTCTAAATTGCACTTTCTTGACAGTAGGTGTGTGATGTTGTGCCCGTCATGATGGCTGCTCTACCCTGTGTCCATTGCACTTGGAGTGCTTCTTGTAGCCATTGAGCTTTTGCTGGGATAAACCATGGACTTTTTACTTTTGTGAGTACAGTGGCTCAGGAGGCTTTAAAAACTCTATCATCAGAGCATCTCATAGTCGTGCAAATTGCTTTCTGCTCAAGCTTGCTGGCCCAAGGGCACAAGGAGGGGCTGACTGCCAGCCTTTGTTTCCCTTACCAAGCTTTGCACCTGGTTCAGGGCTGCATCCTCAAGGGGGACCCTTTTTCTAATACTGGAGAAGGTGTCATGTGGGCTGGTATCCTGTCTGCTTAAACTTACCTTCAGGGGAGAAGCTGCAAGAAGAGGTAGTGGTATTTCTTGTGAGGAACAAAGATCTGCTTACTCACCCGGAATCTTGAAGTACTCCCAAATAAGGGAAGTTGTTAAAGGCCAAAGCAAGCTATAAAAAAGTTGGTAAAGAACCACGTAGCATGTGTTTGTGCTTTTCATGCACAGGATGATTTTTATGTTCCATCAGTTATTTGATACTCAGTGGGGGTCTTGCAGTGAGAGCCACCATCTGATTTCAGCCTCTGTAGCCCATTGGTCCATTGGAGAAGGAAATGGCAACCCACTCCAGTGTTCTTGCTTGGAGAATCCCAGGGATGGGGAGCCTGGTGGGCTGCCATCTATGGGGTCGCACAGAGTCGGATAGGACTGAAGTGACTTAGCAGCAGCAGCAGCAGCAGCCCATTGGTCACCCTTGCCTGCTGTGTCCTACTCTCCCTAGAGAATTGCTGCCCCCAAATTGTATTCAAGCAGCCTAGATCTTTTAAGATAAACTTGTCCCCAGGGTCTTCCATTTCCCATCTACTTTGGTTAATTCCTGGAGCAGCCGCACTTGGATTCAGGACTGTGTTTTCTAGAAGTCAACAACTCAGTAACTTGGCAGCCTTTGCCACACTGTAATTGCATCTGAGAGCTGCATATACCTTAGGTATTTCATTTTTTCCTCCTCATATGAACCATAACTACCCGTTCTCCGACTTGTATGCTGAAGGGATAGTACACTTCCTTAGCAAATATTTCTTGATGTTGCCCTTTGTTCTGAGATCTGTGACTCAGACCTTATCTATAGTGAACTGAATTTGTTATCTTTTCTGGACACCTGTTCTAACATGGCCTGAGGCTTTCTGTAGTCATCCTCGTATTTAGTCCACTAGGGCTCCATAACAAAATGCCACAGCCGGTGTGGAATAAACAACAGAAGTTTATTTCTCGCAGTTCTGGAGGCTGGAAATCTAAGATCAAGAACCCAGAAGGGTTGGTTTCTGGTGAGAACTCCCTTTGGCTTGCAAATGGTCACGTTTTCCTTGTGTGTGTATTTGTGGTGTCTTTTTCTTTTCTTATAAGGACATCAGTCCAGTTGGATTAGGGTCTCACATCTATGACCTCTTTTAACTTTAATTAAATGCCTCCTCTCCAAATACGGTCACACTGGGGTTAGGATTTCAACATGAATTGCGAGTGGACACAATTCACTCCATAACAGCCCACACTTGCAAGCCTTTCTCATTTAAACATATCAAGTAGACATTAACAACATTTCATTGATACCTTTTTTGGGTCCATTTGGCCTCTTGTAGCCATATTAAAGACTTCATTTCCACCGTCAGAAAAACACTCCATATCACAATAATTACACTTCAGACCTTGCCCCTTAGATGGCGTCCTAATTGTTGTTTATAAAAATCTAAGCCTCATTTTTGGAAACTGCTCCCCTACGTTAAATATAGTGAAATGCTTCCAGACAATCTCATTTTGTTAAAATTAAATTGGTGTTCTCTGGACCATATTTGTCCCATAAGCAACATTTTCAAAGGGCTCAGCGGGCTGGGACCTCCAGCCTGTGCTTGTAGTAATCATATTGATTTTTAATCAAGAGCCTTATTTTGGCAGGTTCTCTTTTTTGATCATTTGAAAAATGCTTCTTGACGGTTTGCAGTTTAAATTCATTGAACTTAAAGAGGTGCTGGATCACAGAGGGAAATTTTTCCTGGGAAAAAACACCTGCCTAGTGTATAGTGCATTGGAGAAGGAAATGACAACCCACTCCAGTGTTCTTGCCTGGAGAATCCCGGGGATGGGGGAGCCTGGTGGGCTGCTCTCTATGGGGTCGCACAGAGTCATACACGACTGAATCGACTTAGCAGCAGCAGCAGCAGCAGCAGGGTGTAGTGCATGCATGCGTGCTCAGTCATGTCTGATTCTTTGTGACCCCATGGACTGTAGCCCATCAGCGTCCTCTGTCCATGAAGTTTTCCAGGCAAGAATACTGGAGCAGGTTGCCATTCTCCTTCTCCAGGGAATCTTCCCTACCCAAGGATCAAACCCACATCTGTTGTTTCTCCAGTATTGGCAGGTGGATTCTTTACCACTGTGCTACCTGGGAAGCCCCTAATATATATAGTATTAATGGTCAATTTTGCTAATGATAGTAATGGGGAGGATTTGATCATCCACCAAGTATCTTTAAAAATTTATGGAACATTACAATTTATTTCATGTCTCTCATGCAATATTGAAGAATTCCATAATTTTATTTTTTTTCTATTTTTTTTCTGAGCACAAGAGTGATTTCCATGAGAAGAGGTTTTTTTCTTTTTCTTTTTTTTGAGACCATTTTGAAATGCAGGTGCATGATTAAAAAGTGCAAATTCTTTGGGGATTAATCATGAAATGTTTCAGGGTTGTTACAAGGAAGCTCATCAGTCTGGTGAAATTAGGAACACTTTCTTGGTACTGAATTTTCATTTGCACTATATGATCAGTTATAGTTTCATTTGCAGTATATGATCAGTTATCAGTTTCTGAGCTAGATAGTATCTGTGGGTACCGCTGATGGGTCTAAGACACAGGAAGAGAAAAAGAGAACATCTGAGGTTTATATGGTAAAGGCTGATCTGTTCTGTGCTGGAAACATTTAGTAAATAGCTACATCTGTTTCATATGCTTAAAATGAATAACTTGATGGATAAATGAATGACTTCATTAATTCAGGATGGACTGTTTCTTAAATAATCCAAATTAGTGATAAGGAAAGACAATGCTATATGTTCATCAAGCTTGTTCCTCCTGGGCACATGGCTAAAATTGCATTTCTCACTCTTTCCTGTTGTTGGGTAGAGCCATGGGATTGAATTCTAGCCAATGAAGTTTGGTGGGAATGACATTTGGCACCTCAAAACCTGTTGCCTAAAAGTCCTCTTTTGTGATCCTCCACATATTGTCTCTTACCTTGTCCAATGATTGGATTCAGAGGGTACGGTGGAAAAGCTCAGGGATAGTGGAGCCAGAGACAGAAGCAGTCTGGTCCCTGAAACACTGCATGGAAAGAGCCCCCATCAATTCACATGAAGCTGTAATGTGATTTAAACAAGAAATAAATCTTTATTGTGTTGTAAGCCACTTTAATTTGATTTCAGGGTTATATTACAGTAGCTTGTATTATAATAATTATAGTAAAGTTTCATCTTGGTTTTGTTTCTCAGTATTATTGTAGTCAAAAGTGGGGTCCATCAGCTTGCCACTCAAACCAATAAAGAGACAAGTTTGGTGGAAAGAAAGTTTGCTTTATCTTGAATGCGGGCAACTGTAGGGGTGGAGGGATGCCTGTCAGAAGTTCGACTCCTCCCCACTAACATTCAGAGGGCAAGGGCTTTTACAGGTGGAGGGAGGGGGCAGCTACAGGCAGGAACAGTATAGTCAGCTCTGACAGTCATCTTGGAATTGGTCATTGGTGATCTAACCAGCATCATCTTGATTAAGTACAATTAATCTTCAGTTCCAGGGTCAGTTTGTTTCCATTTCCTTGAGGCTAATTCTTGGAATTGTGGCAGCTTAAATCATGGCTATAGTCTGGTCATCATGTAGTTAACTTCTTCCACCTGGTGAGGGTTTCAGTATCTATAAGACAGCTCACACAATATGGCACAGAATATTATCTATAGCCCTTGAGGGGGAACTAAAGGTCCTTGACTTTGCTTAGAGAGATAGAAAGAGAGAGAGAGTCTCTCAGTTGTGTCCGACTCCTTGTGACCCCATGGACTGTAGCCCGCCAGGATCTTCTGTCCATGGCATTCTCCAAGCCAGAATACTGGAGTGGGTTGCCAATTCCTTCTTCAGGGGATCTTCCCAACCTAGAGATTGAACCTGGATCTCCCGTACTGTAGGCAGATTCCTTACCCCCTGAGTCACCAGGGAAGCCCTTGCTTAACCACTAAACTATTATTATTTGGTCTCCTTTGACTGTTCTCCTTTGATCTCCACAGTTTCTCACTTGTCTGATTAAACTTATTATTTGGCTAAATTTTTTCCACAAACAAAAGATGGGCTGAGAACATGGGAGGCAAGGACCATAGGATCCTACTCTGTTTCATTATTTATGCTGAAAAATATTTGACCTGAAAACAATGAATACCGCAACAAAATGTACCTACATCAGTTTCTGACCTATTAAGACCATATTTTTTTGCTGTACTTATTCCAAGTAGAACCACAAGGATGTGCTAATTTAGAGGCCTATTTAATACTTATCAGAGGTCCTGTGAAGTTCAGTTCAAGTTCAGTCGCTCAGTCGTGTCCAACTTTTTGCAACCCCATGAATCACAGCACACCAGGCCTCCCTGTCCATCACCAACTCCCGGAGTTCACTCAGACCCACGTCCATCGACTCAGTGATGCCATCCAGCCATCTCATCCTCTGTCGTCCCCTTCTCCTCCTGCCCCCAATCCCTCCCAGCATCAGAGTCTTTTCCAATGAGTCAACTCTTCGCATGAGGTGGCCAAAGTACTGGAGTTTCAGCTTCAACATCATTCCTTCTAAAGAATACCCAGGGCTGATCTTCAGAATGGACTGGTTGGATCTCCTTGCAGTCCAAGGGACTTTCAAGAGTATTCTCCAACACCACAGTTCAAAAGCATCAATTCTTCGGCACTCAGCTTTCTTCACAGTCCAACTCTCACATCCATACATGACCACTGGAAAAACCATAGCCTTGACTAGACAGACCTTTGTTGGCAAAGTAATGCCTCTGCTTTTCAATATGCTATCTAGGTTGTTCATAACTTTTCTTCCAAGGAGTAAGCGTCTTTTAATTTCATGGCTGCAGTCACCATCTGCGGTGTTACATGCATATTAAAACAAACTTTTAGAGAGGGAAATAGTATCAGGTGTTATTCTTCCTCTAAAATCTGTTGAGGAATCTGCATTTTCTAGACATAAGCCAGCAAGTGAGGTTATCTACCTCTGGTGGCCACCACCATCTGATTAAGGGAAGGCAGGCACCAATTCAGGCACGTGTTCTCAATTGTGAAAATTCCACAAAAGAGATGCATTTGCAGAGACACAGCACATGAGTTCCATGTATGATTTGTTGTTGTTGTTTAGCCGCTCATTTGTGTCCAACTCTTTTGTGACACCATGGGCTATAATTCATCAGGCTTCTCTGTCCATGGGATTTCCCAGGCAAGAATACTGGAGTGGTTTGCCATTTTCTTCTCCAGGGGATTTTCCCAACCCAGGGATAGAACCTGCATCTCCTAAACTGGCAGGGGGATTCTTTACTGCTGAGTGACCAGGGAAGTCCCCATTAGGTATGATTATTACCTAATTTATTTTAGGTCAGAAATGAATGCTTACTTTTTTATGAATGCAATAATGGACTTCTTGCCCTTCAGAATTGTTTTGGGAGAAAACGATTAAATATCATTGAAAGAAACCCAGGAAAAAGCAATAGCCAAGGGCCATAAACATTGAGTTTAGAAATTTTTTTGTCCCCCTCTCCACTTTGAGAGGTAGTCATTTCATATCCTAGCTTCCTTTTTACAGCTGTGTGATCCAAGATGGCAGCTGTTATTCATATATGCCTGTTTAAATTTAAGTAAAAATTAATTAAAATTAAATGAAATTAACAGTTTATTCCCTCAGTCACATTAGCCACATTTTAAGTGTGCAGTAGCATGACTGAAACAACTTAGCAGCAGCAGCAGCCACGTGAGGCTAGTGGCTACCTGTCTTATTTGGACAGCTCAGATGTAGAATGTTTCCATCAGTCCTTAGAGTTCTATTAGCCTGGACTGGTACAGAGAGCTAGCTTTTGTATTTTCATTCTTTCATGGTGCAACTAAATTTCCAGATTTTCTCACTTCTCCTTTATTTAAAAGCACTATTAAAAAAAAACAGGCCCCAAATGGAGTCATTTATGGTAAGCCCAGTGTCACCAAACTGAGACTTAATTACACTTTTGCCTCTTTCAGAAATGGAATACTAAACCAGTCCATCAGGAATCATTTGATCAGCATTAGTTAGGTAATCGGATTGATTGCCGTTGTTTTTGTTCAGTTGCTAAGTCATGTCCGACTCTTTGCCACCCCATGAACTGCAGCCCACCAGGCTGCTCTGTTCATGGGATCTCCCAGGCAAGAATACTGGTGTGGGGTTGCCATTTCCTCCTCCAGGGGATCTTCCCGACCCAGGGATTGAACCTGCATCTCCTGAATTGGCAGGTGGGTTCTTTTCCACTGAGACACCTGGGAAGCCCAATATGTTTGATAAACCCTTGCTATCCCTAAAGGAAGTAACCTTGCAAGAACCAATCTGCTTTTTTTGCTCAGTGCCACTTACTCATTCCCGCTCCCTTCTTTCTATAAAATCTCTTGCCTTTTATAGCTCTTTGAAGCTCCTTTCTGTCTGCTAGTTGGAATGCTGCCTGATTCATGAATCACTGAATAAAGCCAGTAAGATCTTAAAATTTACTCAGTTGAATTTTGCTTTTTTAACAGCACTATGCTATTTTTTTTAAAGCACATGAGATGTTTTTAAGATTGTTGTAATATAAATTCTGGAAAAGGTTCTAGAACAAGTCACAAACGGATGATTTCTGAGTACTCATAAAAGAAAGTTTGACAATTAGAAGCCATCAAGGGTTCACAAGTGAAATTATGACAGATTCCTTTCATTTTTCTCTGTGATTGGCATAACAATATAAACTTCATGAAAGATGAAATTTTTAAATCTATTTTTCATTGCTGAGTTCTCATATTTTCATTGCTTATAGCGCAGAAGGTATTCAGTAAATATCTGTTGAACCACTATTAGAGGAATAAGGTGGATGCAGTTAGTTTAATTTATCAAGACAAAGGGAACAGTTCTTTTGCTGTCTATGAAGCAGTCATTGCTGGGTAATAAGACAGTTGGGTGAGTTGCTAACTAGTTAAATAACTTCGAGAAGCAGCTAATGAAAAGAGCTTTCAACTTGCAGTTGGATTTAGAGTTAGCTTCAATTCTTGGCTCTTTCACTTAATCTGTGTGATCCTTGGCAGTCATTTCACTTCTCTGAATCACTGGTTTCTCATCTTCAGATTGTGCATAATAATTTCGACATTATGAGGTGGTTGTGGGTGTCAGATATGGTGATTTAAAAGGCTAGTGTGAACACAGTATGAAAGGAGGTCTCAAGTGGAATTTTAAAGGGTGAGTCTTCACTTCAATCCAGCTAATGTTCGTATCTCTCATATCCATAGGGATATATTGATTGGATTTGTGGATGACCTAAGCTGAACTAAAAATCAGAATTCAGAGAGACTTCAATAGACTGAAAAGATAGTTTAATCCTTTAAGGTGAAATCAGGAGAAATATGATGATTTACACTTGATTTAAAGAAATGTTGCAGTGGTCGTGGACAGAGTTTGTGGCTTACAGTGTCATGCCACATGTGCTGTGGCTGCCGGAAGTTAGTTTTAGCAATAGCATAAGACACCGGGGTTGCACACTGGAACTCCTGGGAAGTTAAGCATGCTGATGACTGAGCCATTGGCACGGTTTCTCATTTAATTGGTGTGGGACTCAGTGTTAGCACTGAGATTTTTAACTTCCCTTCCATTACCCCCGGTGCTTCTAATGTGCAGCTAAGTTTGGGAACCACAGATCTAAGATGAGGGAGTCTCTCCATATGTTCACTCCATGTTTACAGTCTTTAAATATTACTTGCATGGAAAAATGCCTGCTGCAGGAAGTTCAGAATGTCCTACTTAGGCTTGCAGTGTCTTCAGGGAAGATGTCAGGACAATGGGTGGACTGGCAGTTCTAACATTCTGAGGGGAAGTTGAAGGAAACAAAGCCCTTTGTGTGGAGAAGAGTTGGAAGAGGTAACAGTCTTGGACGTTGCTTGCTTGTCCTGTCATAGGAAGCTAAGCTTAGTTCCTCTCTCTGGCATTTCAGAGGGTAGAAAGAGATCTTCCGAATGGAAGCCTCAGGAAAGGACTAGGAAAGTGCTTTGCTGACAGCAGTGCATCCTGGAGGTGGCCAGGATTGCCAGGCTCTGGAAATTTACAGAGCCCTCACAGATTTTATGGTGAATTTAAAGGCATTTAAACAGGCTGGGTGATAGGTTCAACTACCTCCAAGTTTTCTTTCATCCCCTGCCTCAGGCACACTGGTCTCATTGCTGTTCTTTGAGCCCTGCACGCATGCTTTCCAAGCACCTTTTCCATCTCAAAGTCTCTGAAGTTGCTGTTTCTTCCTCTTGTAATACTTATTCTTCAGATATGTGCACAATTACTCTCACTTTCTTTAGGATTTTGCTCAAATTACAGTCTCTCCTTTTATTCTTTATCTCTATTTTTCTGTCACCATCTGAAATCTCACACACACACACACACACACAGATACAGATGTGTCTATCTATATCTATAGAGCTTCCCTGTTGGCTCAGTGGTAAAGAATCCACCTGCGATGCAGGAGATGCGAGTTCAATCTTAGGTTGGGAAGATCCCCTCGAAAAGGAAATAGGAACCCACTCCAGCATTCTTGCCTGGAGTATTCCATGGACAGAAGAGCCTGATGGGCTACAGTCCATGGGGTCAAAAAGAGTTGGACACAACTGAGTGACTAAACAACAGAAACCATTCCTTTAGTAGACTGTAAGCCTCACATGGTCCAGGACTTTTGTCTGCAGTGTGCACTGATATATCCCCAGGGCCAGAAAAGTGCTGGGTTTTTATACTGCTCAAGAAACATCTGCTGTTGCACCGATTATGTTTCACATTTTCTGTTCTGGCCTGGATAAATTTCCTGGAAGGAGGTCACCTAATTTGTATTTTTGAGGAATAAATTTAGTAATATACAGGTAGAATAACCACTTTCAAACTGTTTTCCTTTTTTCCCCCTTTCCTCCCCCATGTCATATGGGAATAGCATCTTCTAAAGACAAAACTTTATTACTGATTAGTAGTTTTGAGACAACCAGTGAATGAAATTCAATGTGAAAAGGAAATGTGAAACTTTACTGCAGTGTAATTTGTTTCTTCTGCACCACTTTGGGTACAGTAAAGGTCAATAATGCACAGAAAATCTAGGTTTAATGTCTTTGATATATAAAAATTAGTGCTCTGTCATCAGTTGCAGATGCAGGAGGACAAATCACTGGCACATTAAGTTGTTCCTGCTACATAAATTACAAATCTTGTTAGGAAGAAAGTATTAGAATCATCCCTTGTTATTTTAAAAATGCCAGCTCTGATAAACAGTCAGCCTTGGGCATATATTAAAATGCTTGAATTCTCCTAAAATAAATTCAGCCTTTTAAGATAACACCTCATTTTAATTTCATACACGATTAAATCTATCAATTCAGAAGTCTTTCAACATACAAGTTTTGAAATCATAATAGTACTCTTTAACTCCCCGTGGAAAAACTTAAACCTCTCTCGGCTTCTTTAATAACTTTCCTTTATTGACAGAGAATTCTCAGAAATCCTCAGTTACTTTGTTTTGTGTTTTTGTGTGTTTTTCTCAAGGAGAAGAGGAAATTAAATTGTGATCCTAAATCCCTTTCATTTTTTGAAGCAGATTTTTCTTTTAATCATAGTCCAGAAGGAGGTTGAAAAAGCTCTGTGAATCAAGTATTTTATCTCTCTCATGATGAGATGGTCTGAATTATTGTCTTAGATCCAGCAAAATCTTTATTCCTACATCCAGTGGAACTTTTGAATTTCTCATTGTTAGCATAAATAGTGCCTCCTCACTGCCGCTCATTGTGACTGCTTCTTAGCTCTTTTGTAACTTAAAGGTGTTTTGCAAACATAAATTTGAGAAGACCAAAGGTCAGGGCAGGTTCTCACTGCCTGACCTGGCCCAGGAGGCTGTCTTTGGACAGAGCAGCACTATAGCCTTTCCAGAGGGTTGCGGCCTCCTGTCCAGCTTAGAGACCTTCGAGGCTTGAACTCATTCTGATGACCTCCGTTCTCATCAGAAGCTCCTTTGAGAGGAAACTCTGTCAACAAGTATTTATTGTTATTGAGAACTTGTGCCTGTCAGAGTCTGTGCTTGGGGCTAGAGGTACAGTGGTGAGGAAAACAATCTGTTTTCCTCAACCTAAAGAATGAATGCAACATGTGCATATTGTCTGTTGGAGATAAAGAAAAACTGAAAAAAAATGTTTATTTTCTGCAGGAAATATTATATATATGTAATATATTCATATATATCAATATTTATCAAATATTAATTTACTTTTTCTTTCCCCACTCCTTCCTCTTCCCTCTTCCTTCTTTCTCCCTTCCTTCTTTTCTCCTCTTTCCTCTCTCCTTCCCTCTCACTCTACCCTCCATTTATCCATTCATGCATCTTGATTCTTAAATGCTATATTGCAGATATAAGAATTAAAAGTAAAGCCTTCAGAATCAGAATGACCTATATTTGAATTCCAGCTCTGGCACTTCATAGGAATATTGTTATATTTGTTATCACTACTGTTGTTATCCTTGTTGTTATTATTTTTAGTATAGATAACATTTGGGTTTCTCTTGCGGCTCAGCTGGTAGAGCATCCGCCTGCAATACGGGAGACCTGGGTTCGATCCCTGGGTTGGGAAGATTCCCTGGAGAAGGGAAAGGCTACCTACTCTAGTATTCTGGCCTGGAAAATTCCATGGACTATATAGCCCATGGGGTCGCAAAGAGTTGGACATGAGTGACTTTCACTTTCACAGATAACAATTACTTCTGCTGCTTGTATTTGTCACTTACTGTATCAGACCCCAAGGGATTTGCATGCATTTTTGTATTTAATTCTTTCAACAGTCCTATGATGTAGGTAATGCTATGGTCCATATTTTATAGCTAAGGAAATTATGCCTTGAGATTTTCTATAATATGTTGCTCAAGGTTACATGATTGTTAAGTAAGAAACTGAGCCAGCTTTGTGATTTGAACTTTCTGATATTTGGTTTCCCCTTTGTAAAGCAAAGGTGCTCATTCCTGCCGTGGAAACTGCTTGGATGATTCAGTTAGATGAATGGTTTCACATTTGCAGCTTGGTTCTTGGCACATGATAACAGAAGTGCTCACAAGGCATATGGCTGATATGGTCTGCCTTCAGTGCTCTGTTTTTAAGACTGAATAATCTGCTTGCTTTCTTCTGTCATCTTAGTTACTTCCTAGCCCCTTACTTAAGTTTGGACTTGTTCTTGTCATCATTCTAGATACCTCGTGATGCCTGAAGTATTGAGAAGTCACGAAATGTTTTTGATGTCCCATGTGATCCTATGATTAATGCAGAATGGGCACAAATGTAAACCTCCGGGCTCGTAGGTGTGATACCTCTGCTGGTGCTTTCTCCTAGCCTGTCTCTTCAGCCAAGCAGGTGCTGGGGGCAAGTAGGTATTCTTCTTCCCCTGTGCACAGAAGTGAACCCTCCCTAGAGGCACCACATGGGGGTTTTCCTGGTGACAAGGGCCCTGAAGAGTGAATGGGAGGTTGGGCTTTGGCCATGTGTTATTAAGTGCATGTTGTGAGTGGCATGAGGCAGCGGTGGGATAGGATATGGTGAACATGTCATATGATGTATGAAATGGCATTATTTGATAGTCTGAACTTTTCTTTCTGTAACTGAACAGAATTCTGTGGTAGAAATGACCCATTTGACGCATAGATTTTGCATCCTCTAATTCTGTTTTAGTTCTTATGGTAAGCCAATTGGGGTTGGAGAACTGGATCTCTAGAGACCTATGGAATGGTTCTAGATCTTGCTCTGGGCTCCTGAGCTGTAGACTGTCATAGCCCTGTATCATTCCTGTGACTCATGATGGTTCTTAGAGAGAAAGTACTTATCAATGAATGAAGAAGAAGCTTATTATTATTTGTAAATACCATTTTGCATGAAAATCTATAATGGCAAACTCTACTGAAGTAGAAGCTTTTTTCCCCCAATTAATTTCTTTTTACTGTAATTTTCTGAATTTTTTTTGAAGGTTCTTTGGTTCACATTTCAAATAACCTACTTAATGATCTAGTAAATTTTGTCAAAAGTGTGCGCAAAGGGTAAAACTTCTTAACTTTTTGCCCTGAAACTTTGGAGTTTGATTATAAATAATTTCTTAAAGGCCTACCCATACTATCAATAGTTTCGTATTTTGGGGCAGACATTAAAGACAGAAAAAATTAAGTGTTGAAAGTATGCATATTACACAAGTAAATTTTCAATTTTTATAGTTATTCTTTAAATGCATGTGTTTTACACAAACTAAAAATATTTTAGTAGTTTGGTTCACTTTTTAAGGTATCTCATATCTGTTTGCATGATTAATTGTCTTATTCATTTCATTTAGTTAATACTTTAGTGTCTACTATATGCCAGGTAGTGGGACT
The DNA here is from genome assembly GCF_000754665.1 of Bison bison bison. Classification (NCBI taxonomy): domain Eukaryota; kingdom Metazoa; phylum Chordata; class Mammalia; order Artiodactyla; family Bovidae; genus Bison; species Bison bison. The sequence goes on along the minus strand of NW_011494954.1, from coordinate 6,257,738 downwards.
ACTTAAGCTTTCATAGATCCTATAATCTACTGACAGACAGGTATAAATAAGTAATCAGATCATTACAATTTAGGGGAAAGCATCATGGAAGCACATAGTAGATAGAGGTGACCTAACTCTGACATGGAGAAGTTGGCAAGGACTTCCTCCCGAAAAAATTAGAGTTAAAAAAAAAAATTGAAGAAGCAGTGAAAATTAACCTGGTTAAGCTGTTGGGGTGGGAGAAGGGTTTGGAGTGAGGAAATAGCTTATTCATATTCCTGGAACTGGGAACATAACATGGTGTAATTGGAGTCTTCTTCTCAGAGATATTTATGAGAGCAAGAACTTCAAATTGTTCCTGATTGTGACATTTACAGTTTCAAAAGTATTGCAAAAACTTGGTGAATACCATCTCAGTCTTGACAGGTGCATAGTCTGATATATCCAAAGATAGCACCTATCACCCGGGTGATATCCTGCCCTTAGCTGGGGCACAAACTTTAGCTTTTAGCAGTTTATTCTCACCCAGTGGTCAGGTCGGCTTTGAACTGATTAGTGCAGATTGATCCAGCTGGTATACGGGTCCTCCCGGGGATGAGGTGGAAAGCCCTTGTAAATCCAAGATTACAGGACTGCTTCTGTTGGGAAGATGGAATTGATTGGTGTGAGATGTAAGAGTAAATATCAAGAAACTTTTTGTGTTCTGGAACCCCTAATGAAAATAAATTTTAGGGGCTTATGGATCATTAGTTCTGGAGTATAATGTGATTAATCGCCCAAGAAACCAGGTCATGTTTTATGATGTATAGAGCTCTGAATTTGGGAAGAGTCCAAAAGGTCTGGGTTCTAGTTCCAACCATGTGTCTTGGGGCCAATTATTTAATAACCAGCAGCACAGCTGTTATTGTTACGTGCTACTGCCATAATTGGGAACATTCCCTGGAGAAAGGAATGGCTTCCCATTCCAGTATTCTTGCCTGGAAAATTCCATGGACAGAGGAGCCTGGCGGGCTACAGTCCATGGAGTCATGAAGAGTCATACACAACTTTCATAACACTTTCACTTTTTACCACCACAACATGGATTTGGCTGTAAGGGGCCCTAAAATACTATAGAATCAACTGTGGCTCTCACCCAGCTGTAGCTTTCTTGGTCTTCATAGCATCCGTCTCCCAGTGCTTCCTGGAATATATTTTGTTGTATGTTGTTCAGATTGTGTTTCATCCATCATTCCAAGTCCTAGATTCTTGACTAAGTGAACAGCAATGAGAACATACTACCCTATTTTTTACTGCCTTCCCTCTTTCATTTCATGTGCTCAGCAATTCAAAACAAAAGAGAAAAACAGTATGATATGCATTTCTCATTGGATTTGAATGCAATCTTTGGAATAGGTTGCTTGTTCCTTGTAACAAATGATAGGTTCTTCACTTAATTTAACTGAAGTGAGCAGATTATTGGTATAAGGATTATTGAGATAAAAACACTTTGACTCAAGGAATATCTCTGCCATTTCACACTCCATGCAATTTTGTTATCCAGCTCTTGGCATGAGCTTTGTGTTGAAAGAATCAACTTGTGTTTCTGACTGTAATGTGAGTGATGAATAGGAGAGTGATTGCTCTGTTGCTAGGTGGGCACATTCATGAAGAAGATAATTCTGAAATTCTCTTCTCTTTTATTTCCCCCATTTTTGGCCTCATTGAAAGCCCTCTCTCTTGTGTTAAAACTTAAATATTTGAAATGTACTTTTGGAAGTGTAACAGGCCAGAGCTTATAAAAATACATGTTACTTTCTTGATGTTGGCCAGTACAATTAAGAACCTGTGCAGTGGTGTTTTCTGCACTATTTCAACTCTTTTTCCCATTGTCCAGACTCAAGTAATTCACTTTTCTGTTCTCCCTATTGATGCCAGCATGATTCCCCCTCCAGCTCCCCAACCAAAATAGTAATAATAATAAAAAACTCAGTTAAGTAAACTTTCTGGCTAAAACCTCTCTAGCTTTGCTGCTGCTGCTGCTGCTAAGTCGCTTCAGTTGTGTCCAACTGTGTGTGACCCCATAGATGGCAGCCCTCTCTAGCTTTCAGTCAGTCAGTTCAGTCAGTTCAGTTGCTCAGTCGTGTCCGACTCTTTGTGACCCCATGAATCGAAGCACGCCAGGCCTTCCTGTCCATCACCATCTCCCGGAGTTCACTCAGACTCACGTCCATCGAGTCAGTGATGCCATCCAGCCATCTCATCTTCTGTCGTCCAATCCCTCCCAGCTTCAGAGTCTTTTCCAATGAGTCAACTCTTCGCATGAGGTGGCCAAAGTACTGAAATTTCAGCTTTAGCATCATTCCTTCCAAAGAATACCCAGGACTGATCTCCTTTAGAGTGGACTGGTTGGATCTCCTTGCAGTCCAAGGGACTCTCAAGAGTCTTCTCCAACACCACAGTTCAAAAGCATCAATTCTTTGATGCTCAGGTTTCTTCACAGTCCAACTCTCACATCCATACATGACCACTGGAAAAACCATAGCCTTGACTAGACGGACCATTGTTGGCAAAGTAATGTCTCTGCTTTTCAATATGCTATCTAGGTTGTTCATAACTTTTCTTCCAAGGAGTAAACGTCTTTTAATTTCATGGCTGCAGTCACCATCTGCAGTGATTTTGGAGCCCAGAAAAATAAAGTCTGACACTGTTTCCACTGTTTCCTCATCTATTTCCCAGGAAGTGGTGGGACCGGATGCCATGATCTTCGTTTTCTGAATGTTGAACTTTAAGCCAACTTTTTCACTCTCCTCTTTCACTTTCATCAAGAGGCTTTTAGTTCCTCTTCACTTTCTGCCATAAGGGTGGTGTCATCTGCATATCTGAGGTTATTGACATTTCTCCCGGCAATCTTGATTCCAGCTTGTGCTTCTTCCAGCCCAGCGTTTCTCATGATGTACTCTGCATTTAAGTTAAATAAGCACGGTGACAATATACAGCCTTGATGAACTCCTTTTCCTATTTGGAACTAACTGTTGTTCCATGTCCAGTTATAACTGTTGCTTCCTGACCTGCATATAGGTTTCTCAAGAGGCAGATCAGGTGGTCTGGTATTCCCATCTCTTTCAGAATTTTCCACAGTTTATTGTGATCCACACAGTCAAAGGCTTTGGCATAGTCAATAAAGCAGAAATAGATGTTTTTCTGGAACTCTCTTGCTTTTTCAATGATCCAGCGAATGTTGGCAATTTGATCTCTGGTTCCTCTGCCTTTTCTAAAACCAGCTTGAACATCTGGAAGTTCACGGTTCACATATTGCTGAAGCCTGGCTTGGAGAATTTTGAGCATTACTTTACTC
>NW_011494954.1:6242836-6254257 GCF_000754665.1 Bison bison bison | reverse complement strand
CAATTGTGTGGTAGTTTGAGCCTTCTTTGGCATTGCCTTTCTTTGAGATTGGAATGAAAACTGACCTTTTCCAGCCCTGTGGCAACTGCTGATTTTCCCAAATTTGCTGACATATTGAGTGCAGCACTTTCACAGCATCATCTTTCCAGATTTGAAATAGCTCAACTGGAATTCCATCACCCCCACTAACTTTGTTCATAGTGATGCTTTCTAAGGCCCACTTGACTTCACATTCCAGGATGTCTGGCTTTAGGTGAGTGATCACACCATCATGATTATCTGGGTCATGAAGATCTTTTTTGTACAGTTCTTCTGTGTATTCTTGCCACCTCTTCTTAATATCCTCTGCTTGTGTTAGGTCCATACAATTTCTGTCCTTTATCGAGCCCATCTTTGCATGAAATATTCCCTTGGTATCTCTAATTTTCTGGAAGAGATCTCTAGTCTTTCCCATTCTGTTGTTTTCTTCTATTTCTTTGCATTGATCACTGAGGAAGGCTTTCTTATCTCTTCTTGCTATTCTTTGGAACTCTGCATTCAGATGCTTATATCTTTCCTTTTCTCTTTTGCTTTTTGCTTCTCTTCTTTTCACAGCTATTTGTAAGGCCTCCACAGACAGCCATTTTGTGCTTTTGCATTTCTTTTCCATGGGGATGGTCTTGATCCCTGTCTCCTGTACAGTGTCACGAACCTCAGTCCCTAGTTCATCAGGCACTCTGTCAGATCTAATCCCTTCAATCTATTTCTCACTTCCACTGTATAATCATAAGGGATTTGATTTAGGGCATACCTAAATGGTCTAGTGGTTTTCCCTACTTTCTCCAGTTTAAGTCTGAATTTGGCAATAAGGAGCTCATGATTTGAGCCATAGTCAGATCTCGGTCTTGTTTTTGCTGACTGTATAGAGCTTCTCATTCTTTGCTGCAAAGAATATAGTCATTCTGATTTTGTTGTTGACCATCTTATGATGTCCATGTGTAGAGTCTTCTCTTGTGTTGTTGGAAGAGGGTGTTTGCTATGACCAGTGCATTCTCTTGGCAAAACTCTATTAGACTTTACTTGTCTAACTCAGTGAAACTAAGCCATGCCCTGTGGGGCCACCTAAGACAGGTGGGTCATGGTGGAGAGGTCTGACAGAATGTGGTCCACTGGAGAAGGGAATGGCAAACCCCTTCCAAGGCAGTTCATTATTCTTGCCTTGAGAACCCCATGAACAGTATGAAAAGGCAAAATGATAGGATACTGAAAGAGGAACTCTCCAGGTCAGTAGGTGCCCAATATGCTACTGGAGATCAGTGGAAAAATAACTCCAGAAAGAAGGAAGGGATGGAGCCAAAATAAAAACAATACCCAGTTGTGGATGTGACTGGTGAAGCAAGGTCCAATGCTGTAAAGAGCAATATTCCATAGGAACCTGGAATGTTAGGTCCATGAATCAAGGCAAATTGGAAGTGGTCAAACAGGAGATGGCAAGAGTGAACGTCGACATTGTAGGAATCAGCAAACTAAAATGGACTGGAATGGGTGAATTTAACTCAGATGACCATTATATTTACTACTGTGGGCAGGAATCCCTTTGAAGAAATGGAGTAGCCATCATGGTCAACAAAAGAGTCCGAAATGCAGTACTTGGATGCAATCTCAAAAATGACAGAATGATCTCTGTTCGTTTCCAAGGCAAACCATTCAGTATCACAGTAATCCAAGTCTATGCCCCAACCAGTAACGCTGAAGAAGCTGAAGTTGAACGGTTCTCTAGCTTTAGGGATTCTTAAACCCGGGTCTACAAATTATAGTCAGGAAATTGGTGAAGTCCCTGAATATGTATGCAAAATTTTATGTGTAAAGAATCCAGAGATTTAGTCTAAGTCTCAAAGGCATTCTTGATCTACTCTAGAATATTGTAACTCTGTAATAAGAAACAAACCTGTCCAACTTCACATGCAACCTCCAGCCATCATGTGATGGTCCCCTCACATTGACCTATTCAATAGTTCTGGGCCCTTTTTTCCTTTATACATTCCTGCTTTGGGCATCGATGATCATTCTGTTGTAATGCCTTTTCTTCATCCTTGGTTTTGTCTGGTGAACTTCTATTTTGCTTTCAAGGTTTTATTCAAAGGCCACCTTCTCTGGAGAGATTTTATATCCTTTGTCAGGAACAAAATGTTATTCTTTCATTTGTTCGCCTCTCTTATAATACTCATCATATTTCCCCCCTAAGTTTGAGGATAAGAAATGTATTCTGTTCATCTGTGTACATTCAGCCTAGAAGATGGTGCTGGCACAAAGTAAAGTGAAAGTGTAGGTTTCTTAGTCATGTCTGACTCTTTCCAATCCCATGGACTGTAGCCCATCAAGCTCCTCTGTCCATGGGATTCTCCAAGCAAGACTACTAGAGTGGGTTGCCATTTTCTTCTCCAGGGGATCTTCCTGACCCAGGAATTGAACCCAAGTGTCCTGCATTGCAGGCAGATTCTTTGCTGTCTGAGCCACCAGGAAAGCCCAGCCCAAAGTAAATGCTCATTAAATATTTGTTTAACAAATAGGCAAATGGTTGGTTGGAAAGCACCTTCTTTACTTAGATGGAGTTGAGACTGCCTTACAGAGCTTACAGTGCTGGAATCAACATTGCCATCTTGCTGGTAAATGGTTTATATAATCTAGAATCAAGTTGCTTGTCCTCTGGATGAGGTATCATGGTCTCCCATGTTAAATAATTGTACATTGATTCTCTGTTCAACAGAAACAGGTTATAATTGATTCCTCTAAGTTTCATGAAACAAAAGATTTCTGGTGTTGGAGATTAATTTCAGTACTTATAAGCTTCTCAGTAAATCTTGAAGGGGGCAGAAGGCCTAGGCAGATAGAAAGATTTCCCCTAAATCAGCCTGATTAAAAAGTTCTGCATCACAGGATAGACTTTGTCTTGTATTGAAATACACTGTTTTCTCACCAAGTGACTTTGGAAGGTACGGGAATCTCTTATGAAAAGAGACATCGGATCTGGAGTCGTGGTCCCCTGGAGATTTATATTGTGGCCATCTGATGACAACAGAGAACCCTGAAGGGTCAGTTTGATTTATTTCTGAATGCCTGGATGCCAACCTGGCACTATAGTACAGGTAACCACCTAAACATATGGCCACTTCCTGACTTGTGGATAAGGAGCAGGGACTGAGCAGCGGTCAGTGCAGTGATTCTTGCGATGCTCTTCTTATGCCATCTTTTATTTTTTGTCTACTGAGAAACTGAGCACCTACCTGTGTATCTATGAGACAAAACCTTCCTTATTTCAATGTTCAATATAATCAAAACCCATTATTTGAAAAGACTTAGAAGAGACTCTAACTTTCCTGAAATGAGATTTAATCTGATACTGAATTTCGTGCCTTCTGTCCAAAGAATAACCCTTCCTCAGCCCTCATTCCTGTGTGTGGATGCTACAAATTTCATGATTATAAACTTGTTACTTTAGCTTAAAGTTTGGTCCCCAGTGAAGAATGCATTATGCTTTTTATGTAATGTGTATTGGTTTGATGAGTTTATCAGAGTCTCCTTTTCCTGAAATTAGACACTGATGGAGGTAAGAAAAGGAATTATTATAAACATGAGGGGAAAACCAGACCCATTAAAGAAAGAAAAGAAGTGCCCCCGCCCCCCCCTCCCCCTCCAGCCAACAGTTGCATTTAAGGCCATCAAAGGTAGCATTGCCTATGTCACTGTTTATCCTGGAGGCAGTTTCTAACCTAACTTTAGTTTCACTGGATTTAGACAGCCTAGTTAAATGCCCTCTTGTTTTGTAAGGAAATAGTATTACTTAGATAACTGCTCACAGAAAAGTGGGGAAAGTGTTTACTAAGAAGTTGCATACAGGTACACAGTGGAGAGGAAATAATGACAAATTGGGATGCGAGGGCAGTGAATGTTATATGGAAATCAAAGATTTAAGCTTTGAAAGGAGCTATTTTAACAGTCATTTTCTCTTTGTCTACTTATCTTAGGACACCAATTATTACTTCACCCTACCCCACTCCACCACACATCCACACATCAGTAACCCAAAATATCCCCAAGTGTTTTCTTTTAATGTTATTTTTGTGTTTAATCCTCATGAAGGTTAATAAAGTCTTCTCTCTCTATGTGGTATGAAAGCATAACCGATGACTTTATTGGTACAAATATATTATGGCTGCTTTGACATTTATGTTTTCAGCCCTGATAGATGAATGATTCCAATGAAAGTAAATCAATTGTACCCAGACTATGGGTATAAAATACTGCACTGTGGATTTTCTTCCTGTCTGGCAGATAGTGGAGGGTGAGAAATATTGAAATTTGACTTAATACTGTATGTTTTTTCTGAAAGAGAGAATTCACTTTGTTTTGTACCCTAAAGCACATCTGGGATTAGTGTTTGGCCTGGCATTTAGTGCCAACATAGGGACGGGTGTCTCTAATGCTGAAGCCTCTTTGCTCTCAGGGAAGCCTAGCTGGAATGACCTCTTTTTCCTACCAAAGGGTTGCATTCAGTGAAAAATACTTACAAATATAAGTATTAAGAATCTTGTTAGAGACAGCAAATAGAGTTTTACTAGAATCCCCACAAGTGGAAATTGTTGTTTTTCAGTCATGTCCGACTCTTTGCAACCCCATGGACTTTAGCATGCTAGGCTTCCCTGTCCTCCACCGTCTCCTAGAGCTTGCTCAAACATACCAGGGAGTTATTCCAGTTTCTGGGTTCGGTTTAACTGACTTTTGTGATAAAAAGAGAAATATTTATTTATCATGTAGAAATACAAGTTTGTTTTTTGTTTGTTTTTGTTTTCTCAAAAGTAATTTGAGTTTACAATGGAGTTAAAACCAGATGCAACTGGAAACGTCAGCTGATGTACAAACTGACAGGTAAATTCAAGAAGCGTTATCCCTATTTTCTTTTTGTTCTGAACCCTGGAATTCCTCCCTCAGTAGTACCGTGGCTCTGATCAATCAAAGTAGACTCTGGCCATAAATATCTAGTATGGTGTTGGTGGTCTAGGCAGCCTTCCTAGGTCCTTCCTGGAAGAAGTTATTGCCTTCTCATTTTATATGCCTGAGAACTTCAAGATCAATCTCTCTTGTGGCATTTATCACATAGTATTAAAACTATTTGTTTGTCTGTTTTTCCATCTGAGTTTATCACTAGACAGTGAAGTCCTGAGGGCAAGGGCTGTATTTGTGTATCTTTGTATCTTCATCACCAATTTGATGGATAGCACAGAGACAGCTTTTAGTAAATATCTGCAAAATGCATTAAAATTATAGAGGATGTTTAGAATGTAACAGAAGCAGTCACAGAGGTGGAAAATAAACTTATAGTCACCAGGGGACTAGGAGAGGAGAGACACATTGGGAGACTGGTGTTGACATATGTGTGCTAAGTTGCTTTAGTCGTGTCCAACTCTTTGGGACCCTATGGACTGTAGCCTGCCAGGCTCCTCCATCCATGGGATTCTCAAGGCAAGAATTACTGGAGTGGGTTGCCATGCCCTCTTTCAGGGGATCTTCCTGACCCAGGAATCAAACCTTTGTCTCGTGTGTCTCCTACATCCACAGGCAGGTTCTTTACCACTAGTGCCACCTGAGTTGCACATGTGTTAATCACTCGGTCCTATCTGACTCTTTGTGACCTCATGGACTATAGCCTGCCAGGCTCCTCTGTTCATGGAATTCTTCTCTAGGTAAGAATACTGGAGTAGGTAGCCATTCCCTTCTCTAGGGGATTTTCCCAACCCAGGGATCTAACCCCACTCTCCTACATTGGTAGGTGGATTCTTTACTATCTGAGTCATCAAGGAAGCTCAAGATATACACCCCGATATATATAAAATAGATAACTAATAAGAACCTGCTGGGAACTCAACTCAGTACTTTGTAATGACCTATATAGGAAAAGAATCTAAAGAAAAAAGAGTGGATATATGTGTGTGTATAACTAATTCACTTTGCTATTTACCTGAAACTAACACAACACTGTAAATCAACTATACTCCAAAAAATGTTTTAAAAATAGAAACTTTAATCTAAATAAATGCAAATATGTCTTTGTCTTACGCACATTTCAGGATTTAGATCCCACTTATTGGAGTGCATTTTAGCAGCAATTTAGGTTGTCAGCCTGATATTAACTGGCTGAATTTCTGACCTATATTTTAAAAATATTTAGGGAAGAAGATGCCAAAACTTCCTTGATACTCTTTGAAAAAGTGCTATTATATTAATAATCCGTATCTACTGAGTATGAGGGTATGTCTAGTATTATTTGCTCTCATGTGACCATATAGCATATAATTAGAGTGCTGCAAGAGAGTTGCAGCTGGACTACACTAAAGCCTTGGAAAATACTGTGCTAAACTTTTTTTGTAAGGGATTGGTTTCTAGAATTTGTGTTTGGGGGAAAATATCTAAAACCTGCAAGTACGCATTTGTGGAACATTTAATTTCATTACTTTGTTAACAAAGTGTGTTCCTGGAGGTAAACACCAATCAGCTACAATTATGCTTCAGGCTCAAGAGAATTGAGGTTAGGATGTCAAGGCAGAAAGATACATATTGTAGCAAAATACATTTGCTCTAGATGAGGATGAATTTTCCTATTGAAATGTTGGAAATAAACCATGTCATAGAGGTTTGTCTACCACTTAGGAATTCTCAAGAACATTATAGTTCAAGAGCGCCAAATTTTAAGCAAAGCCTTGAGATTTCAGTAATACTGTGAGTCAAATCATGACTGCTGTGAAAATAAGCTCTCTGACCAAGGTTGAGCTTTCTTCTCTATCTTGCATTAAGCTGAGATATTTATGGCACAAATTCAGTTCTTTTCCTTAAACACTTGTTCGAACCAGGTTAATTCATAGGTGATCTGGTAACCCCAGAAAGAGAGGTCAGTTTGGAACCAGTGCATATGAAGTTGTTTCTAATTCATTTTGGCTCTATTTTGTGTCTGACTTAATCCACCACATTTCTGGGTCTACGCTGTGCTCTGGGTCAGTCTTGCTGCACATTTAAAAACCTTGTAGGAAGTGGGTCTCAGAACGCTGACGAACTATTATGTTAGTCTTGCAAATTATTTTTTAATTATCCATTCCTCGGTGTCCCACTTGGTTTACTTCTGGAAAAACGTTATCTCTGTAAATGAGACATACTTCCTATTGTAAGAAAACAAAATGTGTTACCCTTTTAGTTTTAGCTGTGAGTAAATTTAGATCCAAATTGTTTACTGTATATCAGTTTATAAGGTTAAAATGAAGCAACATAAGCAGTTGTTTCTGCCTGGAGAAGTTCATGCTAGTTAGAGACAGAGCCCTGTGTGTGGATGGTCATTCTCAGATGATAAATGTTGATAGGTGTCTGAACAGAGAATAAAACAGCTTGGGGAAGGGAGCTGCCCTTCAGATAGGCTTTATCCAATTCAAGTAGCACCCACCAGGCCAGTGCTCACTGTACCTGCTTAGGTTTCATTTTGTACCGAGAGACTGAATATTCAAACAGACAGTGTGCCAGACCACATATAAAAATAGAACTTTGACCTTTGACCTGCAGCGACCTGTCCAGGAAACCAACCTCTTATCTACAATAAATAGCTCAGGCTATCTTACTGCTGTAAATTAGACTTTTGGAAATCATTCTACTATCTCTAGTAACAACCCAAGAAGCTAAATGATAACTTCTATAACAATCAGGCCAGGCTAGGACTTTACTGATGATTGACAATTTCCCTACTTCTTCCCACTTCTGGTTAAGGAGCAGCCAGAGAAAGGTAAATGAACTCATCTAACCAGTCACATGGGATGTCCCATTTCTAGTTGGTCTGCCTCCAGCTTCCTGGTGCTGGTGCTGCCCTCCTGCAACAATCAGAGTACACGCAAAGCCTTCCCTTTTTCCCGCCATGACGCTTCCCACTCCTCTGCCTGCCTTTGAGTCTCTGCCAAAACACAAGCCACAGTGGCTGGCTGTCTCCCTCTCTATATGTAGTAAGTGCTGAATTAATAACCTGTGCTTGTGCTCATTTGGTTGGTCTTTGCTTATTTCCACAGGGCCTAGTTGGACAGGGAATGATATTATCCAGGAGGACTTTTTAAATCTCTGTAGGTGGGTGATTCCAGGTGGATGTTGCTTTTAGGATACATTAGCGTTTCCTGGCTCTAGAGGAGGCTGTGGCTGGGCTGAGAGAGAAAGACCATGCCTCCCCCCCCCCCCCCACTCCACCCGTTGCCTTTCTATGTGTGGAAAGGGCAGAGCAGTAAAGCACATTACTAAATGTCAAGGCAAGCATTAGGTATTACTATTCAGCGGAGGACCACATTCTCATGGCACTGAGTGGGGAGGTGCAGAGGGCTTCTTTGTGACAGAGATCAATGGCCAATGCCTTTTTTTTAAATGTTAAAATATAAAGGAAAACCTTTTCAAATATTATCCTCAAAAGATTTGGAAATAGGAGATCTGAGTTTAGCAGGTCACCAAAAGGCTAATACTTGCTTATAGATGAGTTGGCTTAGAAGCTCCAACTTCCTCATACTCTTGTTTCGACTCATAATAGGACCCAGTATGACAGGACTCAGAAACAAAAGCCAAGTTATTACTTTTTCTTTTCCTAATGAAAATTCAATGACATTTCAGCAGTGACCTCTCCTCAAACCTGGAGTACATATGAATGTTAAGATAAGAGTTCGAACAATGGCCTAAGAGCCGTTTGAAACCATATCACACCTTATTTTGTTATTGTATTTGGTTCTTTCAGCATTGAGTTCATTATCTGTGTTCATTCCATTATTACTATATTTAAAAATCGCAATTATGGAGCTTTGATAAAACAAAAGAAAGGTACAAAGGTACTTAAACATTGTTCATGATGAAAGATATACATTATTTTCACATTATCTTTTGTTAGTTGAGCTTGTAGGCTCCTATGAATATATACTAGAGTCTAAGTGTTCTTTCAAAATAATTTTCTTCAATTATTATCAGGTAAATGTAGTCATTGTATCAGTTTATAGAAGAACTGTGACATTAGCATTATTAAATTTCATATTTTAGCTTTGGTTTGCCTTTTTAAAAGAGACTTTAGATATAGAAAGTCATATATCTCTATAAATGATATATATCTTGTATATTTAGATATATATATATATGAAGACTGAGATACATATGCCTATTAGCAGTTGATGACTTCCTCATCTCTGTGATCAGGAGAAATACATTGGAAAGATACCAGCATCAGCTGATTTGTCAATTGGCAAACATTTTTGGAATTTGAAGAATTATAACAATAACAAGCATAACAACAGAACATAAGAACCCAGTATTGAATACTTACTATATTGCTGGTCACTGTCCTTAGCATTTTACTCCCGTCACCTTAAGTGGTGCTTTATTTGAGAAGATTATGCATGCACATTTGCAATCTAGATTTGATGTGTACCCTTCCCCACTCCTGAAGGAAATCTATTTTTCCACTCTTGGAATCTAGGATAACTTTGTGACTTTCTTTGACCAACTATGGTGGAAGTGACATTTGCAATTGCAAGTCAGGGTCTTGAGAGGTCCCACTTCTTCCTGTCTCACCCTGGGAACACAGGACGAGGATGAAAGACCATGTACTTTGGGAGATCCAGCCAAGAGCTAGCACGAGCCTCTTGATATTTCAGTGAGGCTATAGTAGACTGGGTTCTCCAGAAAAATAGAACCAGTAGGATATATCTAGATCTAGACTTATAGATATTTATTATAAGGATTTGCCATAGGCAGTTATGGAAGCTAAGAAGTCCTAGGATTTGCAGTTGGCAAATCCAAAAACTGGAGGCCCAGGGCAGCTGATGGTATAGGTCTAGTCTGAGTCTGATTTCAAAGGCAGGAGAAGACTGATGTCCCAGCTTAAACACAGATGAACAGATATGGAGTATATCTTTAACTTTAAAATTTAACAGATGGGCAATTAAATGATGTGTTTAAGGAGGTTTCTTTGTTGTTGTTTAGTTGCTAAGTTATGTCTGACTCTTTAGCGACCCTCTAGACTGTAGTCCGCCAGGCTCCTCTGTCCTTGGGATTTCCCAGGCAAGAATTACTGGAGTGGGTTACCATTTCCTTCCCCAGGGGATCTTCCTGACCCAGGGGTCAAACCCACATCCCTTGCATGGCAGGCAGATTCTTTACCACTCAGGTATCAGGGAAGTCCAAAGAGGCTCCTTAGGGCATTGGTAAATTTTTAAAAATATAAGGAGTACAGCCACCTGCTATTATTGTTTTTATTAAATAGATGTGAAAATGTAGGTTGAGAGGGAGCTAAACACAAAATGACTAGGTTTTGGGAGCTCTGACTCAGACCCACATCTGTGGTGCCTGCAGAGCCTGTGCTTTTATTCACTACCCCATTCTGCCTCCTGGTGGCTTGCTCTGAGGGTGAGGAAAGAACTTTCTGACCTACCTTTCTCCAGGTATTTTCCTTGCTTCCCTTGCTCCCAAATCCCTCTGTACTGGCCTGGGACCTGTTACTGCTTTTCTCTGGTAGGATCTGAGATCCCACCTCCTTGGCATCATTGTTAGCCAGGAAGTGCTCCAGGACAAATTTTGGCTGCTGGGTTGGAGGAATGGATATTTGCATTTTAAAATTATGCTGAGGCATTGCCCAAAGTTAGCAATTTGAAACTGTGTGCTTTGTGTTGAAACTGAAAGTGTTAGTCTCTCAGTCATGTCTGACTCTGCAACCCCATGGACTGTAGCCTGTCAGTCTCCTCTGTCCATGGGATTCTCCAGGCAAGACTACTGGAGTGAGTTGCCATTCCTTTCTCCAGGGGATGTTTCCGATCAGACCCCAGTCTCTTGCGCTGCAGGCAGATTCTTTACTGTCTGAGCTGCCAGTGCTTTGTGGACCCACGCAAATCATAACAGAAAGCAGATGCTTGTCTCTGACCGACGCCTTGTCAGCCACATGCCTTCATCTGACCCTCTTGACTAGAATCTCCTGCTGCTGTTTTATAAACAGGCTCTACACCTGAGTTTCTCTGTGTAGCAATTCCAAGAACATTCAATCTTCAAACACATTTCATCGTTAACAGAGGCAGCCATGAGAAACACTTTGTAGTCGCTGTGAAAGGTTGTTGCTTTGGAAAAATTGAATAGACAGTCTCAGCTTTTTAACCAGGGTTTCTAGGATCAGTTTATCAGGAATAAGATTTCTTTTTCTTCTTCCCAGAGGGCCCATGGATGATGAGGAATTTAAGCAATAATAGCAAATCTATCAAATTTACCTTTAAACGCTTCTTTCACAAGAGCACCCCAGAGGGCCCTACTTAGATAATCAGATACCAGTAGCCTACCCTTTCCTCCATCCAATACAGCCCACCTCTGGTCAGAACCAGGAAGAAGGGGCTTCAGCTTCTCCAG
>NW_011494954.1:6198174-6242736 GCF_000754665.1 Bison bison bison | reverse complement strand
ATCCCAGTGTTTAAACCTGAGGGATTGGAGCCCCAATGTGGGTACCTTTTGTAGGGGGCGCCAAGAGGCAGTCCCTCAGCTGATGGTCTCTGGCTCTCAAAGGCAAAACAAGAACTGTTCAGAGCCGTCGTTCAAAAGAGAAAAATGGCTACTTCCCATGTATTTAGTACCCAAACTCACACATGTGAGTAAATACCTTACCTACCTGAGAAGTCTATCAAAGCCAGGATTATTTTCTTAGAACAATAAGTAAATAAGTGTCCCTTACTTGATAGAATAATAGTCTCTTGGATGCCTCAGTTCCCCATCTTTAAAATGGGGATCATAAGAACACCCACCTATATTAGTTTTCAAGGGCTGCTATAACAAATACCACAAGCAGGGGCTTAAACAACAGGAATTTATTGAGTCACAACGCTGGAGACTAGAAATCTTAGATCAAGGTGTTGGTAAGGTGGTTCCTTCTGAGGTATTTTGATGTCTTGGTGGCAATCTTTGGCATTCCTGATCTCTGCCTTTATCTTCACATGGTGTTAGCCCTGTGTGCAAGTCTATATCCAAATTTCTGCTTTTTAGAAGGACACGGATCATATTGAAATAGGGGCCCATCCTACTCCAGTATAGCCTCCTCTTAACTAATACATCTGCTAAGAATGCTAAAAATACTGGAGTGGGTTGCCATTTCCTTCTCCAGGGGATCTTCCCAACCCAGGGATTGAACCTGGGTCTCCTGCATTGTGGTGGATTCTTTACCACTGAACCACTGGGGAAGCCCAATATATCGGCAGTGACCCTATTTCCAAACAAAGTCACATTCTTAGTTACTGGGATTTAGAATTTTACCATATAAATTTGGAGAGGGACACAATTTAACCAGTTAACACCACCTCATAGGGTTATTGTGTGGATTAAAGGAGTAGTAGATAAAGTGCCAGAGAAGGTGATGGCACCCCACTCCAGTACTCTTGCCTGGAAACTCCCACGGACGGAGGAGCCTGGTAGGCTGCAGTCCAGGGTGTCACTAAGTCGGACACGACTGAGTGACTTCCCTTCCACTTTTCACTTCCATGCATTGGAGAAGGAAATGGCAACCCACACCAGTGTTCCTGCCTGGAGAATCCCAGGGACGGGGAAGCCTGGTGGGCTGCCATCTCTGGGGTCGCACAGAGTCGGACACGACTGAAGTGACTTAGCAGCAGCAGATAAAGTGCTGACCTTCCCCAGTGACTCAGCATTAAAGATTCTACCTGCTAATGCCGGAACCACAGGAGAGGCAGGTTTGATTTCTGAGTCAGAAAAATACCCTGGAGGAGGGCATGGCAAACCACTCCAGTATTCTTGCCTGGAGAATCCATGGACAGAGGAGCCTGGTGGGCTACAGTCCATAGGGTCGCACCAAGTTGGACACAACCAAAGCAACTTAGCGCACGCACAGGTAAAGTACTGTGTGAGAATTTACTCTGATTATTACTGGTAAGCAGATAGAGGATAGAATTACAATATAAATAATTATTATTACTATTTGAAGCCCTACTATGTGTCAGGGACTATATTGTTGTACTTCCTTCTAATCCTCATAGTAATCTTCAAAGTACGTTCTTTATCTTCAGGATCCCCAGTTTACAAATGAATAAATTGAAGCTCTGTAAATGAATAAACTGAAGTATAGTCAAAATTATGGTTTTTTCAGTAGTCACTTATGGATGTGAGATTTGAACCATAAAGAAGGCTGAGCACTGAAGAATTGACGCTTTTGAACTGTGGTATTGGAGAAGACCTTGGACTGAAAGGAGATCAAACCAGTCAATCCTAAAGGAAACCAAACCTGAATATTCATTGGAAGGACTGATACTGAAGCTGCAGCTCCAATACTTTGGCCACCAAATGCGAAGAGCCGACTCATTGGAAAAGACCCTGATGCTGGGAAAGATTGAAGGCAGGAGGAGAAGGGGACAACAGAGCATGAGACAGTTGGATGGCATCACCGACTCAGTGACATGAGTTGGTGCAAACTCCAGGAGATGGTGAAGGACGGGAAAGCCTGGCATGCTGTAGTCCTCGGGTCACAAAGAGTCAGACATGACTGAGCAACTGAACAATGACAACAAAACTGAAGCTTATAGAGGTGAAATGATTTTGATGTGGTTGAAGCCTCCCAACTTGTTTATCATTGTAAATAAGATTGTCATCTCAACCCGACTGTGTAATACTTTGAATAATGGAAATAACAGAATTCTTAAAAATTTATAACTTCTTAGTTCCTTTGTATGTAAATGCAATTTTCCATGTAACGTATTGAATTTTCATGATCAAGGTTCTGCCACAATTTTCTATATAGAAAGATCAGCTGCCGCATAAAAACTGTTATTTAGACAAACATAGTCATTTTGATTTTGTCAATAATTTCTTTAAAATATTGATGGTTTCCTGATTTAGTTAACATTCAGTGAACAGGGTCCCTGATACCATATTAGGAATCAGTAGATGAATAAAACCTGTCTCTTGCCTTCAGAGAACTTGTGTTGGGATCCTGAGTATACTGAAGGGGATGAGTCATTGGCCAGACTTGGGATTGGCTGAGCTGAGTGCATGGTGAGGGTCATGGTGAGAAACAGTCAGAGTGATGGTATCTGGGGGAGGGATGTAGAAGGTCAGATGGAACCCATGCATCCCTTCAGGCACTCTGATACTTATTTTCAATAAGTAGAGAGATGGGGACCCACTTCAGTTGCATATTTAGCCTCATTGAAGGAGCCAGTCAGCAAAACTAAAAGGTCTTCTATATGCTTACTTACATCAACCCTTGCCTGATTTCCCAGAAATGTAGTAGAAGTTAAATGGTTTTTAGCTCAGAATTTATCAGGTAATCAGTGTAAGTGAAAACAGGAAACTAGTTTTTTTTTTTTTTTTTTTCCTCTTAGGGCCATCTCCCATGGAAATTCAGATGAGAATGAAAGAAAGTTATTTAGAGGGCATTTAACACTCAATTACCCACCAGGACTCCTGACAAAATGAATATGTTTCTGTATATGGCAGTGCTGTTTGGTGCCTTATGCAAAAATGCATATGGCATGGTCCTTGCTTTAGAAGAGTGTATGGTCTAGTTGGAGAACAGAGCTACTCCAAACTTTCCTCCTCATTGGTTTGAATATGAAACACTTCCTGCTCTTGGATGAATTAGGTTGATTAATGATAATGGAATAATATTATTTTGCATTTGTAGGATGCTTTTAACTTTTCAAAGTGCTTTCCCATACTATTTTTCCTGCCAGACTCTCATACAAAAGTGCAGATGAATAGGGTCTGGGCTAAGACCAGGACTGGTATTTTGGGACTCTCAGGAGCCTGGCTGCTGCTCTTGTGAGGGGAATGGCCTTTCCTTCCTAGCCATTCTGTCTTAGATTTTGGCTTCTGCCCTTTCTTTTCATTTCCCACACTGTGCTGTCACTGTTCTGTCTTCCTTGCTGTTGCCTTGGAGTTTTCTACATATCACACTGTGCTCTTTGGAGCAAAACTATTATAGAAATCTAATAAATAATAAATTTCAGTGCTCAGGCAGATCAATAAAATGCATGATAAGAAGAGGCCATTATGGCAAATGAAAAATGCACTAGAGGATGCCCACAGCAGGAGTCAACTTTCAGCCAGGAGAAGCTGATCCTCTTGAAACACCAAAGACATAGGTGTCTTGAGGGCATTTTGAAGTGTTTCTCCTTTCTTAGTTCATCCACAGAAGTTTGTTGAAGATCTGTGTCCTGCCAGACTGGGTGCTGGAAATTAGATGTGCAGAAGCATTCTGTATCCAGGAGCTCAACAATTTAGCCAAAGAGATGGGTGATGCAGCCATGGCTAATTGTAATGCAATGCCATTGCCTCTGTAGACAATAAACAAAGATACCTGGAGCGCTCAGAGGAGGAAGAAACCAACTATGCAGAGGACAGTCTTTCATAAAAGTAATGACACTGGATTTCAACCATAAAGGGTGGATAGGGATTTTTTTTTTTCTGGTGGAAGAGCTGAAATAAATGAGTGAGAATATTTGCTATGAGCAGGAAATAGCGTGTACACAAATGCTGGGTTGAACATATACCAACACGTCTAGGGATTTTTTTTGGTCCAGACTTTTTATCAAAACATTTAAAGTATTTCTCAGTCTGGGACGATGCAGATAACCAGTCTATGTTTTTACTCAGCTTGCTCCAGTATTTTGGATTTTTACTGTTTAAGAAAATATAAGGCCCAGTAAGCAGGAAGTAAGCACAAGAGCAAGGATGCTCAGCCTCTAGCATGTTGGCAGAGCTGTTGTGGGCCACCAGCTATTTCCTGTGGTTCTCAGGTTGGCCCAAGAGAGGACAGAATCTGAAGGACATGGTTCAGCCTTATTACCACCCTGGTCACATGGAGAGAACAGATGGAAGAAGGGGTATTTTGCCTCAGCAATGCTCTACTAACTTTCCAGTTTCCTAATGTGTGGTCTGAATCGTCATCCTTGAACTTGATCTGTCAGTAACCCTAATCTTCTTCCATGGCAGAGAAGAGGAGGATGTGGAAATAGGAGGCTTGATTTCTCCTAGAAAGAAACAACTTTGTTATGAAATCTGATGCAAGGCTGAGATGAGATGTGAAAAAACCCCTGTTCTAGTAGAAGGTTCTGCTATTAGCACCTTAACCTTTTTCTTCTGGATTCTTCTTTTTAAAAAATCTTCCTACTCTTTATTTCAGCCTCTCAGTTGCAACATTTTATCCTCTGCATCATTTCAGCTTTTCCCTATTAAAGTAGCCATTGATAAATTAATAGAGAAAAAGTATATACACTTTAAAATCTATGAACTATTACTAAATTAGCTCTGTCACTTTGGGAAAGTTACTTATCCTCTCTGGGTCTTAGTTTCCTTAAACGTCAATTGGGAAATAAATCTGTATCTTTAGATTTGCTGGTATGGTCAAAGCTATGTTTTTTCTAGTAGTAATGTTCAGATGTGAGCTTTGAACCATAAAGAAGGCTGAGAGGTGAAGAACTGATGCTTTTGAACTGTGGTATTGGAGAAGACTCTTGAGAATCCCTTGCACTGCAAGGAGATCAAACCAGTCAATCCTAAAGGAAATCAACCCTGAATATTCATTGAAAGGACTGATGCTGAAGCTCCGATACTTTGGCTACCTGATGCAAAGAGCCAACTCATTGGAAAAGACCCTGATGCTGGAAAAGATTGAAGACAGGAGGAGAAGGGGACAACGGAGGATGAGATGGTTGGATGGCATCATCGACTCAGTGCACACAAGTTTGAGCAAACTCTAGGACGGACGTGAGTTAGCGACTGAATAACAATGTTTTTTTTTTTTTTTTTTTTAATTGTAGTTCTTCTTTAGTAGTGGTGTGATATACTGGAAAGAACTTGAGACTGTAAGAGCGCTCTCTCCAACAATTATTATCTGAAAACTGAAATTAGTCAAGGTTAAATAAGTTTTCCATGGACAAATAGATAATAATTGTTGGAGAGAGTGCTCTTACAGTCTCAAGTTCTTTCCAGTCTATCACACTGCTACTGAAGAAGAAAATGATACCCATCTCATTGAATTTTGGGCTTCCCATGTGGCTCAGCCTGTAAAGAGTCCACCTCCACCTGCAATGCAGGAGACCTGGGTTCGATCCCTGGGTTGGGAAGATCCCCTGGAGAAGGAAAAGGCTACCTCCTCCAGTATTCTGGCCTGGAGAATTCCATGGACTGTATAGTCCATGGGGTTGAAAAGAGTCGGACACGACTAAGTGACTTTCACTCACTCATTGAATTTTTGCGCAGATTATTTGGAAGGACCTACATTAAATACTTAGCACTGTGTTTTACATAAAAGAAGCTTAAAATGCAAGCCTTTCCTCCTCTTTCAAGTCTGTATTTAATTTATAGATTAACTCAGTTTAATCTTTGCTAGTATTCTTCCTCAGTTCCTTGCAGAATTATATCTAGTTGTCCATGCTGAGCAGTAACTTCTGACTGATCACCCCAATCCATTCTCTTATTTGTTTTAGTTTGACCATCTTCTCTCCATCTCCCAGCCCTCTTTGTAGTTAAGTGTGGCCATCTGACAAAGTGTTTACCAGCGGTGAGTGCGGGTGATGTGTGCCACTTCCAGGCTTGACCATCAACTTCCCACAAGTATCCTCTGTGCTGTTCTCTCCCTTCCAGACCACTGAGGTACGTGACCTTGGAAGGCCAGAGTGACCTTGGAAGCTAAGTTGCCCTCAATTTGAGTCCCTGAATAACTACTGATCAGAGTAAACTCTCTACCACCACCACTCACACACACACACACACACACACACACTCACACACAGAGAAAGAAAGAATTGAAACATTTTTGTTCTGGCCATTTAGCTTAACTTGATAATATTTTTAAAATTCAATCTCCCAAGTTTAAGTGACAAAGCTGGAAAATGACACATTGTAAAGCACTTTTGAAAGAGCACTGACCTAAAAGTAGAACTGAGTTTGAGACTTGATTTGCACCTAACAGCTATGTGATCTTTTTATTTGCTTATTCAACCCTTCTTCTTGTAAAAAAAAAAAAAAATGTGATGATAGTTTATATTACTTTGGTAGACCATTTAACTTTTTGGGTCTCGGATTATTTACCTGCAAAATATGTCACACGGTTACTGTGAATATTAATTAAGAATATGCATGTCATAAATTTTAAATTTATAGATCATTTCCTGATGACTGAGGTAAAGAAGCCATCTGCCAGTGTAGGAGACACAGGTTCGATCCCTGGGTTGAGAAGATCCCCTGGAGAAGAAAATGGCAACCCACTCCAACATTCTTGCCTGAGAAATCCCATGGACAGAGGAGCCTGGCAGGCTACAGTCCAGGGGGTTGCAATGATTTAGACATTACTTAGTGACTGAATAGCAACACAAATTGAACATTATCATTCAAAAAGGTAGCCACTAGCCATGAGTTGATATTGAATACTTGAAATGCAGCTAGTCTGAATTGAGATAATTTGTAAGTATAAAACATATGCTGGGTTTTACAGGCTTGGTACAGAAATTTTGAAAAATGAAGGTCAGTGACTCAAAGATTTTATTTGTTGATTGCTCATTGAAGTGATGATATTTTAGATATATTAAGTTCAGTTCAGTCGCTCAGTCATATCTGACTGTTTGTGACCCCATGAATTGCAGCATACCAAGCCTGCCTGTCCATCACCAACTCCCGGACTGCAAGGAGATCCAACCAATCCATTCTAAAGAAGATCAGTCCTGGGTGTTCTTTGGAAGGACTGATGCTAAAGCTGAAACTCCAATACTTTGGCCACCTCATGCGAAGAGTTGACTCATTGGAAAAGACTCTGATGCTGGGAGGGATTGGGGGCAGGAGGAGAAGGGGACAACAGAGGATGAGATGGCTGGATGGCATTACCTACTTGATGGACATGGGTTTGGGTGAATTCCGGGAGTTGGTGATGGACAGGGTTAAATAAAATGCATTATTGAAATGAATTCTCTTTTTTGAATGTGGAAGCCCACTTTCACTAGAGAATTTAAGATTATAGATACAACTCACAGTATTGGACAGTGCTGCTCTGAAGATTAAAGTTATCAGATATATATTTAGCATACTCAAATATCCTCTAGTATTTCTGAACATGGGACCTGAGTAGTGGGAAATGGAAAGCAAGTTTTCATTAAATGAAGAGGATGGTTCTCATCTTGCTGGGCTGTTATTGGGGTTGGAGATTGTATATGTACAGTGCCTGGTGTGTAAAAGTTGTTCATCAAATGGCAGCTGTTGTTCTCCTATCTTTTTGTTTTACCCAAAAGCAGCTTACATGCTCATCAGTGACTGACTTTGAATTTTCTCATTAAGGAAAACAGTCTTTTGTTTCTTCTTTTAAAAATGCTTCTAAAATGTATTTGCATTATCAAAGCTGAGACTGCTTTTGTTCTCCTTTACAGCTTTTTTTTTAATGTCATCATCTCCCTAAGTATAGTTATAACAGCTAACCTCTCTCTGGATCTAATCGAAGGAAACTGAGAGCAATTAGCTTCCTTGGAATTAGGGAAATGGGTTTCAAGTCTGGCAATCCCTATTTAAAGCCCCATGCTTAGCTAATGCTTTTCTTTAATCAAATCACCACCTCAATTTTTAAAAGAAGGGGGTGGAACTAAATGGCTATTATTCTAAGCCCAGAAATGTTTTATTTTTCCTTGATTTTGGTTGATGATCCATAATTTGGACCATCTATATGATGTACATATTCATAAGTTTTCTTTCTTCCTTTTTAAAATAATAGTGATGTGTTTACTTTTTGTGATATAGAGCTTCCCTAGTAGCTCTGCTGGTAAAGAATCCACCTGTAATGCAGGAGACCCCGGTTTAAGTCCTGGATCAGGAAGATTCCCTGAGGAAGGGATAGACTACCCATTCCAGTATTCTTGGGCTTCCCAGATGACTCAGACAGTAAAAAATCTGCCTGCAATTCGGGAGACCTGGGTTTGAACCTTGGCTTGGGAAGATTCTCTGGAGAAGGGAATGGCTTCAGTATTCTTGCCTGGAGAATTCCATGGACAGAGGAACCTGGTGAGCTGTACAGTTCATGAAGTCACAAAGAGTCGGACACAACTGTGCAACTTTCACTTTTTCACTTTATTGAGACGTAATTCACTTACTATAAAATTTATCCTTTTAAAATATACAATTCAATGGCTTTTAGTATTCTCAAAGAATTGTACAATCATTTCCTAATTTCTTCATTTCTTTGACCACCCCAAACAAGTATGTTTTAGCAGTACTAATAAATACTCCCTAAAATCTCTGTTTTTATCTCTATTGATTTTCCTGCTCTGGACGTTTTCTGTAAATGGAATCATACAGTATGTGGCTTCCTGTGACTGGCTTCCTAGCATAATCTTTTTGGGGTTCATTTATATTTAAACTTGTGTCAATACTTGATTGTTTTTATTGCCAAATATTATTGCCTTCTCTGAATTTACCACCTATTGTTTATCCATTCATCAAGTGTATTCACTTTCGGGCTATTATGAATAGTGTTGCTATAAACATTTTTGTATAGGCTTTTGTGTGAACATGTTTTTAATTCTCTTGGGTATATACTTATGAGGGGAGTGCTGATCATGAGGTAACCATGTGTTTAACCACCAAACTGTTTTAAAAAGTGGCTGTATCATTTTGCAATCCTACCAGAAATGTAAGAGGGGTAGAATTTTTTTACATCCTTGCTATCTCTTGTTATTTTCTGTCTTTCTGATTTTAGCCATCCTAGTGAAGGTGAAGAAATCTTGTGATTTTTGAATTGCATTTCTCTGGTGATTAGTAATATTGATTACTTTTTGAGTGTTTAGTAGCCATTTGTTATGTGTTCTTTGGAGAAAACAATTTTTGAATGCCTTGCCCATTTAAAAAATTAAGTTATCTTCTTATTGTTGAGTTGTAAGAGTGCTTTATATATTCTGCATACAAGTCCCTTATCAGATGTATGATTTGCAAGTATTTTCTCCGATTCTGTGGATCATCTTTTCATTTTCTTGATGGTATTCCTTGAAACACAAAATTTTAATTTTGATGAAGCCCACTTAATCTATTTACTCTTCTTGCTTGTGCTTTGAGTGTCACATCTAAGGAATCATGACTTAATTCATAAAAGTTTCAGGGTTTAAAAACAGAGGCATAATGAAGAAGATAGTCTAGTTTATAATTTCCAACCTGCCCTTGTCAGGCCTCACTGGCTTCCAGACAAAGTTTTGGCTGTGCTATCAAAGAATTGTTAAAATCTTATTGTCATAGCAGGTCAGCGGTGCGAGGAGGGCACAGCTGCTAGGCATTTGGACACTGAAGCAATTGCCTTAATTGGGCATTCCTCACCTCTCCAGTCTGGCTTGTTAATGGCTTTTTAAGTGAGACGCACCAGCCAAATGAATTAGACTATTTGGCAAGTCAATTCTTGCTCACTTGGAAGCGTTAATCCATGGAAAATAAGCAGAGGCCTTCAGCCAGGAGGAAACCTGAATCACACTGCAGAGGTGAAAGAGAAAGAGCTGTTGTGTGCAATCTCAGAAGCTTCCAAGTTCACTTCCAAGGACTGTCTGGAAAAAAGATCGTCTTCTCTAACTACTCTCTCTCTGCCACTGTCTTGTCTAACTACTCTCTCTCCACTACTCTTCCTTAATTCAGCAAATGCTTATTAGTACCTGTAACATGCCCATGAGGCATGCAAGGAAGGTGTGTCATGATGTCTGCCCTAAAGGGCTTCTACTCATTGGAAGGAATAGAAAATACACACATGAAATGGTGAGAAGGAATTCACTAATAATGTAAGATACTTTCCATTCTCTCAGCTTTGTGTATTCTGGCTTCAGTCAACACTGTACACAAATTTCTTTTCTCAGAGAACAAGGAAAGTCACCAATAACCTGTTGTTGTTATTGAGTTGCTCAGTCAAGCTGAACTCTTTGCAACCCTGTGGGCTGCAGCACACCAAGTTCCTCTGGACTCTGCTATCTCTCAGAGTTTGCTCAAATTCACATCCTTTGAGTTGATGATGCTGTCTGACCATCTTGTCTTCTGCCACCCGTTCTCCTTTTGCATTCAGTCTTTCCCAGCATCTGGGTCTTTTCCAGTGAGTGGGCTCTTCGCATCAGGTGCCAAAGTATTGGAGCTTTAGCTTCAGCATTAGCCCTTCCGGTGAGTATTCAGGGTTGATTTCCTTTAGGATTGACTGGTTTGATCTCCCTGCAGTCCAAGGGATTCTCAAGGGAGTCTCTCAGTCCAAGGGAGTCTTCTTTAGCACAACTCAAAAGCATCAATTCTTTGGCTGTCAGCCTTCTTTATGGTCCAACTCTCACATCTGTATATGTCTACTGGAAAAACTATAGCTTTGACTATATTGACTTAGTTGGCAAAGTGATGTCTCTGCTTTTTAATACACTATCTAGGTTCATCCTCTGATGAGCAATTAAAAGAGCAAGCATCTTTTAATTTCATGGTTGCAGTCACCATCTGCAATGATTTTGGAACCCAAGAAAATAAAATCTGTCACTGCTTCTACCTTTTCCTCTTCTATCTGCCATAAAGTGATGGGACTGGATGCCATGATCTTAGTTTATTGAATGTTGAATTTCAAGCCAGCTTTTTCACTGTCCTCTTTCACTCTCATCATTAGGCTTTTTATTTCCTATTTACTTTCTGCTATTAGAGTGGTATCATCTGCATATCCAAGGTTGTTGACATTTCTCCCAGCAATCTTGATTTTAGCTTGTGATTCATCCAGCCAGCGTTCTGCATGATGAACTCTCCATGTAATCTACCTGTTGCCAAACTTGATAAATTCCAAATTGGTGTTCACAGCCTTGACCATTCTTCTGGGCTCCATTCTGAATTTCCACTTGTCTATCACAGATCTTTACCTGGAAGTCTTGGCAGTACAAGTTTCAAACATCTAAAATTGAACTTCTCTTCTCCCTTCTTTCTCACTCCTACGTTCACCCATCTACTCTACTCTTTTGATTATAGCAAAATCACCTACCTTGTAAATTACCAAATTCTACTATTTTTACCCCAGTGTCCCGGTGCATGCTAAGTCAGTTCAGTTGTGTCTGATGACTCTTTGTGACCCCCTGGACTATAGTCCGTCAGGCTCCTCTGTCCAGGGGATTTCCCAGGCAAGAATACTGAGCAGGTTGCCATTTCCTACTCCAGGAGATCTTCCCTACCCGGGGATCAAACCCGAGTCTCTTGTGTCTCCTGTATTAACAAGCAGATTCTTTACCACTGCACCACCTGTGAAGCCCCTCAACATCCCTAGTTATAGTCTAT
Source organism: Bison bison bison (assembly GCF_000754665.1). Lineage (NCBI taxonomy): Eukaryota > Metazoa > Chordata > Mammalia > Artiodactyla > Bovidae > Bison > Bison bison. The sequence goes on along the minus strand of NW_011494954.1, from coordinate 6,230,901 downwards.
TATTGTTTCTTCCTTTCCAACCCTATTGTCTTAGTTCAGGTTTTGAGTATCTCGTTCCTGAATTTACAGTATAAAGCTACTCTGCACTAATACATTCTCTAATCATTTGTCTACATTTCTACCAAAATTACTTTTCAAAACCCTGAACTCTATTCTGCCAATGCTTTGTTTGCATCTCCAGCGACTCCCACAGCCTAACGTCTCAACTCTTTGTTAAATAGCTTATGTAGACCTGTTAATTCTTGCCTCTACCTCCCTTTCTAAATCACATTGTTCTCACATAGCTCTAAATTCCTCTCTGCCATCCAATCACACTGTGGGCTGCTGTACATCCATGCGTTTGTCCACTCTCCTCTGCCTGGAGTAACCTTTCTCTTGCTTTTCTGCTCTATGAACTCTTTGTTTTTGTTTAGCTGTTAAGCAGTGTAGCCCGCCATGCTCTTCTGTCCATTGAATTTTCCAGGCAAGAGTACTGGAGTGGGCTGCCGTTTCCTTCTCCAGGGGATCTTCCCCACCAGGGGACTGAATCTTGCATTGGTGGTCAGATTCTTTATTCCAGAGAACCCCATGAACTCTCACTCACCTTTAAGTTCCAAGACCCAAAATAACCCTGGAAAGCCTTCCTTGACACTCATGTCATCTTGCATTGGCTTCTGCTACAGTTCTTGTCATACTTCTGTCATTAGTCACAAGTTTCTCTCTTGTCTCAGTCCCTCTCTCTGACTTTGACCAGCGCATTCTTTAATCCTTTGCTTTCCTTTCTCTCTCAATCTTTTTGAGTCTCCAAACTCCACTTACAAACCTATCAGCTCCTGGAAAAGCACAGACTACCTTGCTACAGCACCTAGCAAAGTGCCTCACTCAGAAAAGATGTTAGGTAAAGGTTCTCATGAATGAGTTTGCCAGCTCAAATATGATTACTCCTCACCCACCTAAAGGCAAACATGTCCAAATTTTGAATTAGTCCACAGTATATTTTTTCATGTATTAATCAGCTTTGTTTGGGTCTTTTGGATGGTAGGAAGAGTTATTATATAAGTGTAAGAAAACCCAGCTTCCCAGGTGGTACTAGTGGTAAAGAACCTGCCTGCCAATGCAGGAGGGCTTAAAAGACATGGGTTTGACCCCTGGGTCAGGAACATCCCCTGGAGGGGGGCGTGGCAACCCACTCCAGTATTCTTGCCTGAAGAATCCCATGAACAGAGGAGCTGACTGGCTACAGTCCATACGGTTGCCAAGAGTCAGACAGGACTGAAGGGACTTAGTACACATGCATGACAAAACCCAGGAAAACCAGTGGGAGAAATTTAGTGATGCTAAATTGGTCATGCAGGGCTAGGGGCCAAGCCTGGAGTGGCTCATCTGGTTCTGCACTTGATTCAGCAGCTTCTGTAACTGTGGCACACAGTCCCATAGAGCTGGTTTAATGAATGGGTGGCATTGTAGTGAGGAAGTTATGTGGACACTGGGATCGGAATCCAGGCTTATAGGTCTCATTTGAAGTCATCTGCCCAACTTCTCTGCACCTTGGTATTTAACACTGATATGAAACAAGCAATCCTCTCAAAGTTTTTGTAGGAATAACTAGGATAATGTGTGTGCCAAGTCCTTGCATGTGGTTGTCAAATGGGAGCTATTTCATATGTATGTTTGAAAAGGTATGTATGTATTATTTAACTAGTCTGGAAAATGTATAAATGATAATTTCTAATACATCTGACCTAGTTTCCTTAAGCACTGTCTCTTTTCATAATTTTTTGAACTGGGGACTAGGCTCAGATTCCTGAATGCTACTACTGGTCCTGAGAGAGATGTGCATTTAAAGCCAGTGAACTGAAATTGTGCAAAGTGGAATTCTTCCTAGAATTTATATCCTTGGGGATATTTAAATAGCAATGTCCAAGGCTGTAAACACAGCTGAGAAATGCTGTTATTGCATTTAAGAATCTCTTTTCTATAATATTAAGACATCTTGATTTAATTGGTAAGCTGCTCTGTGATAGCATTCAATTTAAATGAGGTTTGTGGAGTGGGAGATCATAAGGCAATCTTTCATGGATCAAAGACTGCTGATGAAGTCTATCTTATTGCCATGTGTCAGAAATTAAATCACTGTCTACTGTCATGAACCGATCGATCAGATTCTCTTTTTGATGGTAGAATGCTAGTGGGGGCGGGAGGAGTAGACAAAGTGAGGATATAAAATAGAATTTTACGACTTCTGTATTGTGCTGCTTACTTTATAGATTGGATAGGCTCTGTCTTACTGTACTGGGGTATTATCAGTCAGCATTTTCATATGAAGCAAAACATACTCAGAAACACACTTATAGACACACAGACACAGGCACACATCCCAAGGCTGGAAATCTGAAGAAAATAGAATATAGAGAAGAGTATAATTTTGTTCTACAACGAGCCTTGGGTTTCTGTGTTTAGAATTATTTTCAATTCTGAACTTTCTTCTGCATTGTCCATCTATTAGTAAATTGACTACAGATTCCCTTCCTTTAAAAGGAGAGATAAGTGTTCACTGAGTTTCCTGAAATCCTGGATTAAAAAATACTGTCATTGATGTCTTTGGGCTTGGATGAAGATGGAGGAGCTCATTTAAAAAGTGAAGCCTTTCAGTATTAAAACTTCACATGAAGCTGAACTGATGCAGAATCAAAGCTTTTTTGAGAGCATGACAGAAAGAGATTGATTATGTCAGCACCCCATGTCTTGGAAATGTTTGTGAAGCATTGGACTTCCCTGGTATATATCATGACCCTGCTAGGATGCATCTCAAATTTGGTCAAATTACCAAATTGTTTTCTGTTTCTTTTTTAGGATGGGCTTAATTGGAGCATACTTCCATGGAAAATTATGGATGCAAATACATTAACCCTGGTCACCATGGTGACATATACTGATAAGTCTGGTTGAAAATACCATAAGGCAGGCATACTGGGCATCATTTACTCTTAGCACAGGGGAACCTCTCTTTGCAGAACATCCTGACTTTTTTTTTTAGTTTCCAATATCCTAGCAGATGGCCTAGGTTCTTGGAGTACAATCAGTTCTCTGTGCACTGACGCACATCCTTCAGTGGGATTCTATGGAAAGACGGTGTGTGCAGCACAGATCTTGGGATTCTTCAAAGGATTCTCAAAGCCCTCAGCAGCCAATCAGTAGTTAAGGGGGAAATGGTGGTAAATGAGGTGGAAGCCCTCTGTGGATGAGATAATGGTCTGGAAGGGGCTATAAGTTTGGATTCTCATTCTGCTAATTTTCTCTGTGACCTTGCCAATGACTTTTTCTCTCCCTTTGCAGAGAAAACTTCCCTGCTTTTGTAAGAAAGAATCATGCAAATGGTCATCCACAACTTTGAAACCACAAAATGCTATAGAGATGCTAGATTTACACCTTCTAAGGTTTGATTTTCCTCTGCTCTTAGAGCAGTTACTATTTCTAGGCTCAAGTGGATCAGAGAATAGTATTCTGATGCTCTAAGAAGGAAACAGGTGTTAAGCTGGGTACTGGTGTGCTTAGCTACAATTAAATAAGCTGCTGTAGCTTTAGGGACTGACTCACCCTTCATCATTCTGATGAATAGCAAAGCTGTCTCATGCCGGTTTTTTGATTTTTCTCCCCTATTCAATTTGTTAGAAGTTTCTCTTTTGTGATAGGAGAAAATGACAATTATCTTCCTCTTGTGTTGTTTCCATTTTTGGTAAGCAGTTGGCAGAATTTTCATTGGATAGAATTTCAAAGGCTGTTTTTGTGAAAAAAAATCATTCTTCTTGACACTGACAAAATGGTAGGGGAGAGACGAGAGTTGGCTTTTATTTCACCAGGTTCAGTCATCTCCAAAGGCTAAATTCAATGACTGTCCCATGGTTATTGCCACGATCTGCCTGTGAATGTCTAGCTTTAAAGATGTACTGAATTTTGCATTACACTGTTTTTGTCCTGTGATGCTGACTACATTCCAGTGTTGATTGCATTACCTGTGTCAGTTTCATCGACCTCCTCCCTTATACCACTGAATTGTTTGGTCTTGGGAGGAATACAAACTATTCTTAATGCAGGGTTAACTTGAATAAATTATAGTTAAATGATAAAATTTGCAGGAAGAGAAGTTCACATTGAGGACATGTGTATGCAGATTTTGAATTATCTGCTCTTTTGTTTTATCTATTCTATAGTACTTTTGTATTGATGCCAATAAGAAAGGACCAATTGAACTTCCTGTTTGGAGGGAGATAAAACAAGGTGGGAAATGCAATCTTGCCAAGGGTGCAAACTGGCCCTGTAAAGCTGAATCCAGTCCCTGGAGGTACTCTGTTCCGTTGTTATAAACTTAAATACAACTGCATTTAAGTGACTTTCCAGTGTAGTTTGCTATAGTCCCCATTGCTCCTTAATGTCTTATACTCTTGTCTCACCACCTTTATTGCCTCCTGCTCCCTGAATGAGTTTGCAGTCCCTGTTGAAAGACTCATTCCTAACTAGGAAGCTGTGTGTGTCTATGCTAAGGGCTTGATCTGTATGGCAGGAAAGGATATCTATGTATTGTTATTGTTTAGTCACTAAGTTGTGTCTGACTCTTTGTGATCCCATGGACTATAGACTGCTAGGCTCCTCTGTCCATGGGATTTCCTAGGGAAGAATACTGGAGTGGGTTGTCGTTTCCTTCTCCACGGGATCTTCCCACCCCAGGGATTGAACCTGGATTTCTTGCATTGGCAGGTGGATTCTTTACCACTGAGCCACCAGGGAAGTTCATATCTATGTATGCCAGAGCAATAATTGGAAACTGAAAGGGTAGAAAGAAAGCAAAGACAAAAGCAAAAGGCGATAGAGGGGAGACAGAAATGGAGTGTTGCTATTCAGTAGGTATGATGTTTCAGTTATGCAAAATAAAAGTTCAAGAGATTTTCTGTATAACATTGCATTGTGTCTATAGTTGACAATACTGTACTGTATACTTAGAACATTGTTAAGAGGGTAGATCTCATATTAAGTGTACTTACCACAATAATAGAAAAAAAAGCAAAAGGCACTATATATATTTTATATATTTATAAATATATTTATATATTTATAAATATATTTATATATTTATAAATGTCAGTAAAATAATAATATAAGGAAAATAAAATAAAAGTCAGTTGTCTTTATTTCCATGAGAACTCCTGTAAAGGAAAAGGAAAAAACAAAGTATAATGATATAGGGTAAAAATAGAATTAAAGAAGTAAAAATAATTTTAATGGTAAAACACACATGGTAAGATATAATTAAGAAAAGCTATAAAGGGTCCCCGAATCTAACTTATTTAACTAGTGTGGAAAAATACAGGTACTTATAACGTAAAAACTTGGCAAAATTGAAACTATCTAATTTTAAAGGTAAAAATTAAGGTACTTTAAAATAGTTTAAAAATATATTTCTACTTCATGTACATTTCACTTGTTATAACAAGTGTTAAATTACCTTTGTAATTTAAAAAGGGAAAGAAAAAAGGTAATAGTCTTCCCTCTCTCTCTTCAAATCTATTTCTTTGAAACAGCCATTGTTGAATACATTGCAAATCCATTCACTGTTTGAAATTGCAGTAATTTTTAAAGACAATTTTCATGTTAGAGAAGGGCAACTATTTGGAATATTCCCTAATTATAACAAAAAGACACTGAAACTCAGAGGCGGCAAGAGATGACCATTATGGGTGCAAAGAGTAGCAATGGAAAGAAAAGAAGGTTCCTGAACAAGCTGTTTTTCAGCCGGATTGTTGTATATTAAAGTGGTATCATAAGTGGCATTCTATTGCTTCCATGAGTTTAAATTGTATCAACCCAAAATAAAAGACAAATAAAAAAATTAGAATTTGGAGGATACATGTTTATAGGTTAGAACTGGGTCTGTGTTTTTGTAAGTAAGATTTAAAAATATCTCTTTCTGGTATTTATTATGGGTTCATAGGATGACTGTAGATATCTCCAGTGGAATGGTTTGGAGTGTTTCATAAAGTTCTGAAAACAAAATTGCTTGGGATTATTTTTTTCCAGTCTTCAGGAAACTTGAACAAGTGCTGTGTAAGTTATAAACAGGACACTCTGAATAGTGATTTCACAAGAATGAGAAAAAAATACCTCACCCACAAAAGTTAAAATTAGAGTAATCTGAGGCATTCACAATGCTTTGAATATCCTGTCCATATCCAGGGCTACTGATTATATTTCTAAAGAAATTTACAAAACCAGATGTCTGTCTGGCAATTGGTTTTGATGAATCTCCAAGTCTTAGCAGTGAGAAAATTTGACAGTTGTCAAAAGCAGCTAGTTATTATGAGTGAGAGAGGAAATTTTCCTATCTGCAAGTTTAGAACTATTACGGGAGACTCTGCATTATAATGTTGAGTTTATAAAGAAGATTTTGGAGCATATAGTTTAAATCTCTAATTTTAAGAAGTGACAATTAATTGTCTGGGATGTTGGGAAGTATTTTAATACCTATGCTACATGAAGGTAGAGAAGGAAATGGCAATCCACTCCAGTGTTCTTGCCTGGAGAATCCCATGGACAGAGAGGCCTGTCAGGCTACAGTCCATGGGGTCACAAAGAGTTGGACACAACTAAGTGACTAACACACACACACAGACATGAGTGTGGTTTTATTATCACCAGTCAAGGTGCCTACATATTTCTTAATTTAAAGAAATTCATTTTATGTTGCCAAGAATTTACATTGTGACACTGATGTGGCTTTTAAGAGTGGTTCTGAAGGCTGTGTATGCATGAGAATAATTTGGAGGTATTAGTGAAATATTGCTTGGGTCCCTCCCCACTCTTGGGGATTCTGATTTAGTAAATCTAGGTGGAGTTTAGGCATCTATGTTTTCAGCAAGCCCCATGGGCAATTCTGAACCACAGTCAGGTTTGAAAAGCACTGGTTTAGGTAGCACCTGATTTAGCTCAAAGAATTTTCAAGTGTCTTTAGCTATGCTGGGCAATCCTATGGACAGAGGAGCCTGGTGGGCTACAGTCCATGGGGTTGCAAAAGACTTAGCCACTAAACAACAACAAATCAGCAGTAGTAGCCCCTCCTACTGAGTGTGCTGCTAAGTCGCTTCAGTTGTGTCCGACGCTGTGCGACCCCATAGACGGCAGCCCACTAAGCTCCTCTGTCCCTGGGATTCTCCAGGCAAGAACACTGGAGTGGATTGCCATTTCCTTCTCCAATGCATGAAAGTGAAAAATGAAAGTGAAGTCGCTCAGTTGTGTCTGACTCTTAGTGACCCCATGGACTGCAGCCTACCAGGCTCCTCCGACCATGGGATTTTCCAGGCAAGATTACTGGAGAGGGTTGCCATTAAGACTAGAACCCTTAATAAAGGCCTTGCCACATTCTGTACATTTATAACGTCTATCCCCGGTATGAATCCTACTGAGTGTAGGTTCCAGTAAATCTTCCCCATTTGCTTGTTAATTACCTTACTTGAGTCTCCGCTTATGCTCTGTCCCTAAATCCACTGTTCACTAATGAAAACCAGTAGCTTCTGAAATGGGCTAACTCACAATTGATAATCAGCCTAGAAAGAATGACAGATAATTCTGCTGAATGAAATTGGGGAAATGGAGTGTGAAAGAAGCCTAAGGATGTTATTTTATTTTCTATTTAATATCTCTGCACTTTTAGGTGCTTTTCCTTTCATTAGATTGAATCTCACGCAGAATCTTGCTCTAGAGAGCAGACGAATGTGGAGCTCTTTGGCTGGCAGCCGTGCTCATTCGGCCTCCCTCTGACTCAGACACTGGTGTTCAGATCCCTCTCACGAACCTGAAAACTGCTGTGACCTTTAACCTTTTGTGTTCCATCTAAAGGCAATAAAGTATACTGCCATGGCTTTGTCATGTTTAAATTGTCTAGTATAACTAGTATGTTCTCAAAGTAGAATTTGTCCTTGATTAAAATGATTTGTATAGAATTTAAAATGCCTTTTTATCATAAACCTATCTCCAGCTTTTAGTGTGAGATTCGATTGTAAAGTAGGATGAGGTGTAAAGTTTAATTTTTTTGGAAGAAGACGTTCATTCAATAAATATTTTTAAGCACTTTGAATGTATGACACAATTCAGTTTAAAAAGTGCTATTGCACTTCCTTATAAAATTGCATGATCTTTAAATTGGCAGGCCAGATATTATCATTTAAAATTGCTTCTTGAGGTCTTAACTTTCTTAGCTTTTTAAAGAAGTCAGCACCTTTAGCACAGATGGGTTTATATCTGGATGGTAATTCCAGAGCCATCGGGCCTTTGGGTTCCTGTGGAAGGAAATCAATTTATTGTTCACATGAAGGCTCCCCTGGGATGGAGAAATATTGGAGGAAGTGATGCAGTCTAGAGGGTCGACTTTTCAGAGGTTTGGGGTTTGCTTAAAAGATAAGTGATCTTGGACTTAAACTTCTTTTGAGTGCTGGCTATATATATAAGATTCTTTGGGAGGGCTGGGTGTACATGGCCTTGTAAGATGTGGCTCAGCTCACAAGGGGCTTGCAGTCTAGCTGAAAATAAAGATCTGGCAGAAAGAAAACACAATGAATCCAAATAAAGGGTTTGCACTCTGCATACTGCATGATGTATAACGTGGTAGAAGAAATAGAAATCACCCGGTTACACATCAGACCTAGAAAAGCTGATAAGTTGTTTCAGACATACTTGTGATCCTCAAAATGTACTTCCTCAAAAATTTTCTAGTGAAGCCAGGACATCAAAGAACTCTAAACTCTTCAGTGTGATTGGGGTGTCTTGTTTCCATGAGAAGATTGATAGTTTTCCTGCCTTTTTAATGCTGTTTTTCTATCTTATATGCTAGAAACAAAATCTTGTTCAAGAAAGTAGAAGATGAATGCATGCTCTGAAAAATATGTATTATGACACTCAGCTCAAATGGCCATAATTTCTTTTAGGAAATGAAAAAAATTAAATATGTAGGTGAGAAGCATTAGAATGAAATGCTCTAGGTTACTCTTTGCTTAGAAAAATTAGAAGAAGCAATGGAAACTTCAAATGGCAGAAAAAAATCAAATACCAGACACTGGAGGTACTAAGGACTGTAGACACCTAAATGGAAGATGACGTAGCGTAAGAGCTTGCGCTCAGAAGAGTGACTGCCTATGTCTAACCTGTGGGTCATCACTGCGTAAGAGTGATTACCTAACCTCTTCTAGTCTATTTCACGTGATAGTATCTATTCCATGAATTGTTGGGTAAATCATTTAGCATAGTGCCTGGCACCTGGTCAGTGCTCAATAAATGTGAGCTGTTAATACCACCACTACCACCACCATCACTACTATCGTTCTTCCTTTCTTTCTTGAGTAAGTCATAATCTAATACTAGCACCTCCCTTTAAATAGTTTTAAAGTATCCGGTACTCCATAGATTGCTGTAGGGAAACTGGAAGTGAAGTGGGTGCTATGACCTACATGGTATTGGCAACGACGCCTCTTTGTCTATCAGTATATAAATACTACAGAGCTGAGTATACATACTCTGAAGCTGAATTTAATTAAACTTGGGCAGTGGCATTTTTTACTATTGATAAGCTTGTCTTTATTTGCTCTGGTTTACAAGGCAGCTGGGGGTGTCCAGAAATTTAAGAATCTCTTTCCAAATTTAAAATCTTCTCCTTCCTTCCTACAGTTGCTCTAGAACCTACAGCAGCACTCCAGACGGTGAACCAGGAGACTGGTTCATCTCTTTCTCATTCTCTTGCCCTCATTTTTCTTTTTTCTTTCTTTTTGCAACTGAAGCATGAAATAACTGGGCTGATCCATAGAGCTAATTAACCTCACCTGCTTCAGGGCCTTATAACCCAAAGACCTGTGGATTATCTGTGATCATGGCAAACAGGAAGTTTGGGGGGCCATGCTGCACATTTGAAATCATTCTGGTTTGAAAATGTGGGAGGAAAGCTGAGCAGCTAGAGAGTGGCATGTAGCTGCCTAATCAGAAGAAGTTGAAATGGAAAGATGTTGGAATAGAAAATCAAATGTCATTTATTCATCGGCCCACGCTTTCACAAGTACCTTCCTGGAAACCTTAGCATATTCTTTGTGGTGGTGGCCTTTTAAATGTCAGTCTGCAGAAGGATTTCTGTTTTTAGCAAAGGCTGATTTTGAAGGCAATTAGATGATAGTTAAAGTAAGAGCCACCACTTATTGAGCACTTGCTATGTGCCAGCTACTGTGTTCAGCACTTTCTTTGCATTATCTCATTCAGTCAGGACAATAGTCCTAGAAAGTGGGATATTATTAGCATCATTTTTGGTTGAGGCAGCTGAAGTTTAGAGATAAGTAATGTGCCCAAGGTCACAGGTAGTAAGTTGTAGAGATGAAATATGAACCTGCATTTGTCTGATTGCAAAGCCTGTGCTCATAACCACTTTCCTATGTTTCTTCATGTCTGTTTCATGGGGTACAGTTTCTACTAAAAAAGTATTTTGGTTTGCAGGTAAATCAAAGAAAATTAGGTCTAAAGAAAATTAGGTACAGACTCAGGTTAAATTCAGTGTGTCCAGCTCTGTCTTATTCCCCTTGGGCTCATTTTTTTTTCACTCAACATTTTTTAAGGGATTCTTTAAAAAAAAAAAAAAAACTTAAAAAAAATACCATGAACGTCCATCTAGGTTAATACATATCTGTTTGAGTTTTAATGGCTGCATGATATGGTTTGGATATACTGTAATTTATTCAATTATTCTTTTATTGATTGTATACACCATAATTTATTTAATCATTCTTTTGTTGATGGGCATTCACAGTATTCCAGATTTTGCCAATTAGGTAAATTTTCCACTTGAAAGCTGCTGCTGTCTGTTTCTCAGTTGCTCTATGATAAAAAGGGAGTATTGGCGATGCTTGGGCAAGCAGGAGACACAAGTCCCGCAGGGAGCACCTAGATGGTCACGTCAGCTAGATCCTGGCCACCTGCTGTGTGACCTTGGACAAGACATCCAGTCTCTTTAAGCCTCAATTTCTTCATGAAAAATTAGAGAAATATTGTTGCTCTCAAAGGATAACCCAGAGGACCAATGAATACTGTGTGCAGAGGGCTTAGCACAGAGCCGGGCATGGAGTAGCTGCTATACAATGGGGGCAATCATATCACCAAGACCCAACAAAATGTTCTCTGATTTGAACTAGAACATGAGTTCTCTGAGCGCAGAACCATGCCATTCATCTTTAGGCTGGCTGCATAATAGAGACTCAATAAATATTTGTTGATCAGAGAGGTTGAAAACAACACTCTTCTGGGCAATGTTTGCCTTTTCTTTCGTATATCTTTATTCTGACCATTGTTGGACCACAGTTCAAGAGTGTCCGGGATGGAGAAGTTAGCGGTTTCAATAGTTTTACCAAGAAAATATTTTCACATGGAAAGAAGACAGGGTGAAATTTTTAGAGACCTTGACTCACAGTTTTCATGTGCCCAAACCATGTGTTTATGACTCCTATGCCTGAACTCGTAACCACTAAACCACAGTGCTGTATAATCATGATACGCTGATAGCCAGCACTTACTGAACGCTTGTCGTGTGCCACAAACTGTGCCCAGCACTCTCTCCAAACTATCTCCTATCAGCACAACAATCCTGTGAGGAATATATCCTCATGATGCATATCTTTTGGGCTTCTCTGGTGACTCAGCAGTAGAGAATATGCCTACAATGCAGGAGAGGCAGGAGAGGCAGGAGACACAGTTTCAGTCCCTGGGTTGGGAAGATCCCCTGGAGGTGGGCGTGACAACTCACTCCAGTACTTTTGCCTGAAAATCCCATAGACTGAGGAACCCAGTGGGCTACAGTCCATAGGATGCCACAGAATTGGAGATGATTAAAGCATGCATGCATGCCCATTTTATACTTAGGGAGATGGAGACTCATTGAGATATATCGAATTTGCCCAGGTTGGTGGGGCCAGAACCCTAACTCAGCTCTGCCCAACACCAGAACCCATCATGCTAACCCCATGCCATGCAGCTGTAACTGTGAAATACTGGCTCAGTTTTTATGGAAATCTGTATTGGTAAAGATATGGAAATATTTACTAAAATATGTATGGTATTAAAAGAGGGATATATAAGGGCTAATACAGCAGAGTATTGCTTTGTCAAATTTGATGCCTCTTCTTTGATGCCTCTTCTTTAACAGATGGGTTGTCTAAGTAATCAACTTATAATCAGTTTGTCAAGTAAGTTGGGATAAGACGAATACAATATTCAAGAGCCTGGTCTGGCTGCTTTGTGTAGATTGAGGTAGAGGTGATAAATGCTGGAAATGAGGAAAGCAGCTAAGAGACTGTTGCATCATTAGGCATGAGGCAAGGAAATCTGGGGTGAGAAATGTTAATGGAAATAAAAGCAAATCAGCAAATGTGAAAAATGTTTGTAGTAGGATTTAACAGTGGTAATTAGATCTTCATCCTGGAGTGGATTGGCTGGGGGGGGACATGGCTCATCATCCTTCAGGATGTCATCTGTCCGTGGAGTTTGGAAAGGTGTGCCTGAGTATTTCCTACTTCCCATTTTAAAACTTTAGGGAATATTCACAGGTGGTATTTCCCAGGCTCTCAGAGTGATGACCGTCATGTCCTTGATGAGGAAGTATCAATAGTTCCTTTTATTTGGGGCTTATTGGGTGCAGGGTTATGTGGTGATCTGAAGGCCCTTTGTGTGAGGATCTTGTCTAAGGGTACCTCAGCCAAGAGTTCTCAGCAACAGTATCTTAGCTGAGCCACCGTGGTTCAGACCTGACCTTCTGTCTAATGAGTATAGAAAAAATGGTTATCTTTAGGTCACCCAGTTCAGTCTCTGCCTCATGAAAGCTAAATTAGAAAAACAATATAAAGGTTATGGATCAAGTCCTTGCCACTTTTAACTGTGCTTAGTTCAGTTCAGTTGATCAGTCATGTCTGACTCTTTGCGACCCCATGGACTGCAGCATGCCAGGCCTCCCTGTCCATCACCAGCTCCTGGAGTTTACTCAAACCCATGTCCATTGAGTTGGTGATGCCATCCAACCATCTCATCCTCTGTTGTCTCCTTCTCCTCCCACCTTCAATTTTTTCCAGCATCAGTGTCTTTTCAAATGAGTCAGCTCATCGCATCAGGTGGCCAAAGTATTGGAGTTTCAGCTTCAACATCAGTCCTTCCAATGAATATTCAGGACTGATTTCCTTTAGGATGGACTGGTTGGATCTCCTTGCAATCCAAGGGACTCTCAAGAGTCTTCTCCAACACCACAGTTCAAAAGCATCAATTCTTCGGCACTCAGCTTTCTTTATGGTCCAACTCTCACATCCATACATGACTACTGGAAAAACCATAGCCTTGACTAGACAAACCTTTGTTGGCAAAGTAATGTCTCTGCTTTTTAATATGCTGTCTAGGCTGGTCATAACTTTCCTTCCAAGGAGTAAGCATCTTTTAATTTCATGGCTGCAATCACCATCTGCAGTGATTTTTTGGAGCCCCCAAAAATATAGTCAGGCACTGTTTCCACTGTTTCCCCATCTATTTGCCATGAAATGATGGGACCGGATGCCATAATCTTCGTTTTCTGAATGTTGAGCTTTAAGCCAGCTTTTTCACTCTCCTCTTTCACTTTCATCAAGAGGCTCTTTAGTTCTTCTTCGCTTTCTGCCATAAGGGTGGTGTCATCTGCATATCTGAGGTTATTGATATTTCTCCCGGCAATCTTGATTCCAGCTTGTGCTTCATCAAGCCCAGTGTTTCTCATGATGTACTCTGCATATAAGTTAAACAAGCATGGTGACATTATATAGCCTTGACGTACTCCTTTTCCTATTTGGAAGCAGTCTGTTGTTCCATGTCCAGTTCTAACTGTTGCTTCCTGATCTGCACACAGATTTCTCAAGAGGCAGGTTAGATGGTGTGGTATTCCCATCTCTTTCAGAATTTTCCACAGTTTATTGTGATCCACACAGTCAAAGGTTTTGGCATAGTCAATAAAGCAGAAATAGATGTTTTTCTGGAACTCTCTTGCTTTTTCGATAATCCAATGGATGTTGGCAATTTGATCTCTGGTTCCTCTGCCTTTTCTTTTTTTTTAAATTTTATTTTATTTTTAAACTTTACAATATTGTATTGGTTTTGCCAAATATCAAAATGAATCCGCCACAGGTATACACGTGTTCCCCATCTTGAACCCTCCTCCCTCCTTCCTCCCCATACCATCCCTCTGGGTCGTCCCAGTGCACCAGCCCTAAGTATCCAGTATTGTGCATCGAACCTGGACTGGCGGCTTGTTTCATACATGATAGTATACGTGTTTCAATGCCATTCTCCCAAATCTTCCCACCCTAGCTTGAACATCTGGAAGTTCATGGTTCACGTACTGTTGAAGTCTGGCTTGGAGAATTTTGAGCAGTATTTTGCAAGTGTGTGAGATGAGTGCAATTGTACGGTAGCTTGAGTATTCCTTGGCATTGCTTTCTTTGGGATTGGAATGAAAACTGATCTTTTCCAGTCCTGTGGCCACTGCTGAGTTTTCCAAGTTTGCTGGCATATTGAGTGCAGCACTTTCACAGCTGCACTGTGAAAAGGATTTGAAATTGCTCAACTTGAATTCCATCACCTCCACTAGCTTTGTTCGTAGTGATGCTTTCTAAGGCCCACTTGACTTTGCATTCCAGGATGTCTGGCTCTAGGTGAGTGATCACACCATCGTGATTATCTGGGTCATGAAGATCTTTTTTGTATCGTTCTTCTGTGTATTCTTGCCACCTCTTCTTAATATCTTCTGCTTCTGTTAGGTCCATACCATTTAACTGTGTAACCTTGGGTAAGTTACTTAATGTCTCTTAGCTTCAGTTTCCTCACACTAGCATGGTATATCCTTGTAAGATGCTATGTTGATTAAATGGACTCATGTGTGTAAAGCACTTATAATAGTGCTAGGAGCATAGCAAGTTCTTGATAAACACTACATACTGGTATCATCATGGCTGATCTGTAAGTCAGAATTAACTAATCATATGTGCTTGCTTTCTTGTGTGCTAAGCCGCTTCAGTCATATCTGACTCTGTGTGTCCCTATGGACTGTAGCCCGCCAGGCTTCTCTGTCCATGGGATTCTCCAGGCAAGAATACTGAAGTGGGTTGCCATAACCTCCTCCAGGGGATCATCCCTTATTATACAGTATCCTTTATATATAAATTCATATGTCAAGGACTCTCTGTGCCCCACTTCTTGTCACTTCTGTCCTCCACCCCCATTCTCTTATTAAGGTTACTGGGGAACTGTATCTTTGGTCAGATGGTAGCTCAAGGAACATGGAATCAACAAAGAAAAGAGGTCATTTAGGCATATAATACTAAAGCTCTGGAAAAGTGACAAAATAGCCAAACCTCTGAATGGTGGTTATCTGTCTGGTAATGGAACTGTCTTAGTTTTCTCAGCTCCAGTGTCTCATTCTTTTGGACACTGCTACGTAAAGACATTTGCCCCTCTGAACATCATGTTCCTCTAATGCTAATCCCTGGCAGTTGACATATTCTTTCTGTTGATGTGTTAGCATTATTCATTAAACCAAAGTCAGGGTAATCCTTCTTGTGGATCTGGTAAGTGCTCTTTTTCTTTCCTTTGTCTGCTGATTATCTTTCGTGCCTGAATGGTATCTTGCAATGACACACCATTATAATACCATTGTGACTTCATACAACATGCAAAAACCATTGCATACTCATGGAGCTGGAAGGAACCACACAGATTACCTCCGTCCCCCTCATTTTACAGATGACGAACCTTCCTTAAGTAATAGCCTGAAATTCTATTAGAACCAGCAGAGAATGTGTCTGAAGGGAGTTGGGGTTAGCTCAAGGCAGCCACATCAGCATAATAGTAGTTACTTCAATTTTTCTTCATACGGCAGTGGGTTCATTAGTTATAATGAACCTATCTATATATATTATAGCCATCAAATTATCTTCAGTAACTAGATAGGTGTTATTAGTTTAAACGTTTAAAACCCGTGAAAATATTCTGGTTCACTGAGCACGTCTGCCATATGCACTTAAGGAGATTCTTCACTGAATGGTAATTGTAGTAACTGCTGCCCTACTCTTGTAATATCTTCTATAAAAATAATAATTTGTGCTTCAAATGTCTCTTTATGTGAGTTGCTCCAAGTATGTTGCAGGAATCCCTTACTTAAATCCATCCTTTGAGATGGAGAGTGGAATAGCTTACTGTGGAGTAGCTCAGAAGGAGGTGGAGAGGAGTCTCAGGAGCTCCTATAATCTGGATCAAAACCCGGTCTTGTTCAGATGACATCCTTCTTAATCACATTAGAATAAGAACTTAGGTGTCCAAGACTATTTCACGTTTGTTGAATTAATAGATTCTCATTAAACTCCTCTGAAATAATAGCAGTAGATATTGTATCAGGTGATTAAAACAAGACTGTGCTCTGTTGTTTCAGAAGCTTTGACACTCCATGGACTGTAGCCCACCAGACTCCTCTGTCCATGGGATCTTTTCAGTAAGAATACTGGAGTGAATTGCCATGCCCTCCTCCAGGAGATCTTCCCAACTCAGGGATCAAACCTGTGTCTCCTGCACTGCAAACAGATTCTTCACCTCTGAGCCACTGGGGCAGTCCAAGATAGGGAAGACTTATTCGGCCCTAGACTGATTATTGATAAAATCATACCCCATGACTCTTGACTATAAATTTAAGGCTTTGTCTGCTGGATTATTACTCAGAGAAATGTTTTCCACTTTTAAGAAGTGGCCTTTACATCTCTAGATTACAAAAAATAAATTACCTATACCTCATTATATGAAGCAAGTTAGCTCTTTCAGGAATATCAAGAGACCATTTATATAGCCTATAAAAGATAGCACTCAATGGTATTTTGCTCCAGGAATGTTTATATGGGTAATATTTGACTCTGGCAACTGCTTTGAAGAAAGAAGAAAAGCCATTTTGGCTAGAGGAAGGACAATTAAAAATCGACACATCATCTTTCAGGGTGTCATGTTTTGGGGGCATAATTCAATCTTTTGAAACCAATTATGGTTACCCCAAACATCAAGGTTACCTGTAGGCAGGTCACTATAGTTATGTAGGGTGGCAGTACTAGTACAATGTCACATTATAGGCTAATAACCCAGCTTTGCTAACCATCTTAAATCAAGGCCATGCAATTCAATTTTAACATTTCACTTCAATGCACAAACATCACATTGCTCATCTGTGTTGCTATGTTCTTTCCTCCCTGTGTTTTTCCTGCCTCTACTGCTCCTCATGTTCCTAGGTTGTGAAAACACAGTGCCCACAAATGCAACTACATTTCCTCTCAGGTCTTTACTATAAGCATATACTTTCATCAAAATTAAAGTGAAGGTAGACTGAAAACGAGGCATTGGACATTCTACTTACTACTGGTTCTGTGGCCAGTGTTCATTGAACTCATTCCTATGCATAAGAGCAAGGGTTTGGGATTTTGGCAGACCTGGGATGAATCCCAGCTCAGCTAGTTACTGGTTGCATGACCTTGTTCAGGTCAGTTTCCTTATCTATAAAATGAGGAGGATAATACTTTCCTCATAGCATAATTATAAGGATTAAAGAAAAGTGTGTATGAAGTCTCAAGCTTAGGACCTAGGATAGAGGGTTTTTCAGTAAATACATCTTTCTGTGTATTTCAAGTCATTGTATGCCTGAATATCACCTGCAGTGTGTATGAAAGCTTCATATTCTTATACTCACAGCCATCCCCCTCCAAGGCTTTGGGAGCAGTAAATCTGATTAAAGCCCAGAAACCTACAGTTTCACAGATAGATGATCTGAGGATCATAGTTAGGAAAATCATGCTTCAGGTTCTAAGCAAATGGGCTGTATAATGAGTTCTTCAAACTTTTCTGGGTTATGGTCAAATTCTCTCAGTTTTTCAGAGGCAGAAATTATAACTTTCAGGGGTCAATTCACCAACTGCAAATAGCTAATAGTAGAAAATTGGGTGTTGTGGAATGTATTCACTTACCACATGTTACTGGTCACCTTCTCTCTGGCAAACCCTCCCCTAGCTGCAGGCAAATCGGGGACAGACAAGGCAGGCGTGAAGGTGGAGCACTCAGCGACCACCTGCCTTTCCTGGGCACCCAGGGCTCCGCTTCCCAGGACAGCTCTTTTTCAGCATCATGATAACTCTGTCAAGTAGGTCTATAGATTCTTTCAAGTCCCCACTTTCTAGGATTTCTACTCTTGCTTCACAACTATGCTGGGTCTTGAGAGAAACTGTTTCAGAGGAAGAAGAGCTGGAAGTCTTCGCTTTGTTGGGACCAGACCCTGCATTCTTGGCTAGGACCAGGAATTTACTTGTTTTTATTATCCAATGTGGGGCAACAGGTGTAACCTCTCACTTCCGAGGTTGCACCTTTAGAGGTGAAGCCTTTTAATGCCTACAGGCAAGATCAGGTCTCTAGAAACAAAACAAAAGCTGTTTGAGGGCATGTCTCACAACTGGCTCAGTGGATGCTATCTCCAAGTCTCATCTCCCTCTTCTGTCTTGATTCCAGCCACCCATATGAGTTTCCGGTTGCCACCTTCCCTGTGAGTGCAGCAGTCACTAACCACACTCTCTTTTCTTCCACTTGAGGCAAGGATAGTCCAGCATGTTGACAAGTTGGAAACTATCAGTCTTTGCCTTATTTGACTCTCCAGCCATGTTTTTAGTTTGGTGACCACATACACTCTGGGGCTGAGCTGCTCTGGGGGGGACAGTCACAAGTGGCCCAGGGTTGTGTTATTGGGTTGTGTCCCATGGAGAGTGGTGCTCAGGCGTCCTTGAGAGATAGCATGGTAAATAGTGAGAGAACTGGGCTAGGGGTCAGTAGTGCTAGCGAAAGCCCCTCTGCTCCACGCAGCTGCCCCACCTTGGCCAAGTCCCCCGTCCTTCTAGAGAATTCCAACTTGTCTTCCAGTCCAGGACTGCTGTAGGGCAGGAGCACACAGTGTCTGCATTGAGATCTTTTCTGACACACTTTGACTCAGGTTCCTGAGCCCTTGTCCCCAGTTATGGATTCTCAAAGTCTGTCCTCTTGATCATGACCCTTTGCTTGATGAACCTATGGAACTATCTTCCTCCTTCTTCCAGCTTGCACTGACCTCTCTTCTCTTGGACTTGGTTACTGGGCCGTTTAGTGTCTTGATAGATCATCTGCTCTGTTGCCTGCCTTCCCATCCCACCCAAGTTCTGTCCCACTGGGGTCCAAAGTCAGACAAGGCAGAACTGCATTCCTCTCACTGTCTTCCCCTCTGCCTCTCTATTTCCTCCTTTGTTCCAGAGAAGAGCACCTGCATCCACCCCCTCCCCCCACCAATGTGCTTTACCACCTTTTCTTCAGGGCCCCACTGAAAATCAGATAAAGATTCTGAAGGAAAGTATGTCAGTACCGAGGCTGAATATGAATCTGATCTTCATAATTCTCAGATCTGAGAATAATATGTATTTTCTGAAGAAAGTAGACCATTATCTTAATTATCACCTCTGTAAAATTGCTAGCGGTCAGAGGCCCAGGAAATGACTTTGCTCTGACTATGTGTGATATGCAAATGTAGTGAATTCATGGCTACTGAGACCCCGGCTTTAAAATCAGCTCTTTGTGAATCAAAAGCAGCCAATATTCTGTAAATCCTCCCCAGATAGGGTTTCTTACAGAAATACTGGCAGACTCTATAATGACTGTGGCTGCTTTGATATGAGGATGTAGTCAATATCTCAGAAAAAAGACTTCAACTTTCTACCTTCAGCAGTATAGAGAGGAGGGGAGGAAGTATTCGATGTTCTCATGTCCGTCTGACTCAGCGGCCAAAATGCTTTATAATTTTTTAATTGATTCGTCTGGATAGAGTCTGTTCCCTGTAGAACTCATAGATCTCCATTTACATAGGAGAGAAAATTGTAGTCATATCCCCACGGCTGCTTGAAATTCCATTATTGATGTGATGAGCTCTTTGTTCCCCATTTTGATACAGAGAAAATATTGACTGAGGAAAATGCACGAAATATATCTTTCTCCACTAATAACCGAGAAGTGGTAGTGGTGATGTTTGTTAATTCAAGATTTGTTTTGCTTTGCCAAATGGATTTGCCATTAATTTCACTCAGGCCATGCAAAACTCTCCGTCAGCAACATGCAGAAATAGAGGTAAGATTGTCGAGTGGTTGCCAGAATTTGTCTTGATGCTACTTGATGGAGATTTAAGAGAGAGAGAGAAAGCAAAAGCTATACATTGTGCTGGGAGCTGGAGCCATTGGCACGGAAGGGTGCTCTGAACTGACCCTTTCCTCTCTGAGCCCAGCCAGCTGACCCTCAACTTCCCCTTCAGTTCCCACACCCAACTAGTCAGCAAAACCATGCACAGGTGATCTTGATTTGAAGAGAGAAAGAAATTGGGTCTTGAAGTCTCAGAGCTGAGGTACTTGTGCAGTAAACTCTAAGAGGCATTTCATTTTTAACTAGCTTCATGTCTCCCTTGGTTTCACAACAACTCAAAGAAAATACTTCAGGAAGAAAGCAGAGCTGCTGGAAACTATGGGCAGTACCTGTCGACTGAATGAACTTGACACGGCTTTTTTCCTATTGTTTTGACAGGCTTGCGTTTCGCTTTATGCAGCTGGTGTATGCTCTGCCTACCTGTGATGTTCCTGCCTTTCCCTGGCCCAACCAAGGGCTCCTTTGTAAGATCACTTTGCCACCAATACTACACATTTTGGCACTTGGTGTGGCCTTGTATTGCTGTTTCATGTTTAATATCTTCACAGGATTTAATGTTTTTTACTATAGAAAGACTGTATTCTACTAAAGGGAGATTATTTGACTTTGGTTTTAGACTATAAGCTGCAGTCAGCTGTGAAGAAGTTGGGAACCAAATGTGCAGCCCACCTCCAGCTAAGTGGATAGAATCGTGTGGTAGACACTGGGTCATGGCCCTATTCCTGGCTTTATAGTGTGCTTTCTTTTTCTTCCTCTCCTTTCTCCTTGTTGTCTGTCTCGTCTAAACCTCTTTCAATCCTTTTAGGGATTAGGCCGAGTATAAATAACCTTCCATACGCTAAGCCAGAGGTCAACACAGGTGCTTGCAGCCTCCAGGCAGGTAATGAAATGACTCAGCCCAGGGTAAAGGGCATGGCCTGTCTCCTCACAGCACCGGGCAGCAGTGGCCACACTGGAAGGAGGGCTTGTTGTTGCCAAGTTTTTAGATTTTTCAAAACAAGTCAGATGGAATCTTAAGTAAGCTCTACAATTTTTAAACATAGCGATTCATGTGTATGTATGTGTTATATATATATATTCCTAGGTGCACCCCCGACCCCCACTCCCCCGCCCAGTGTTTAGCTGTCATAGTGCACCACTGGTTTGCACTGTCTGCTTTAAAATTTTATTTGGTAGCTACCTAGTTGTAATAGGAGTGACTGTCCTACTGTGGCTCTCTGCGTATAAAGCCACGCATATCTGGTCACTTGCCAAATGCTGTTTGCTGATCAGCAAAAGCTGTTGAAGGATTCTGAAAGAATAGAAAAAAGGAAAGCTAATTGCTTAGTTCCGTAAAGACCATGGACTGTCACATTCGCTATGAATATACCTGACACAAAATCCTGGACCTTGCTAATGAGTGCTGTCTTCTCTCCCAGACTCTAACTGCTCTAGAATATATGTGTGTTTGAAGCCCAGTGAGGCGTTCAGTTAGAGTCGTAGCCGTCTTGCCAATGTGGGAATCCCTCTGAGGTTTATCATTCTAGATAAGGGATTTATCTAGATAAGGGGGCATTTACAGCCGTGCTCTCCAAATGCTGGCTCCTGAGAAAATGTCTCTGACCTATAGCTGACACTGTGAGAAAAACCGAGTATTGCATGAAGTTAAAATTATTAAACTTATTTTGACATTATGTACTTGTTATTTCCCCCAAATGTGCCAAAACACCCTGAAGAGTGCCTTTGCTCAACATAATGAAAAATTGACAACCTTAGAACGGTTCCTCCCTCCCCTCTTTCTTTCTAGATTGTGTTGGTCTCTGAAATGGAAGAGTCTTTGACCAGACTTGCGCAAAGCCTTTAGCTGATGGAAAGTGCAGAGAGGAGGGGAGAGGGGCAGGGAACTCCAGCGCAGGAAGACAACATCCATTCTTAGTGAAAGTGATGGCATTTGTGGGGGGCCTGTCCTCATTCAGCCCACACTTGGAAGAAATTTACCTGAAAGCTGTTGTAAGCAGGTCAGGGTTTTGTTTTCTTGTTGGGTGGGGGCGGGGAGGGGGGCTGCTGGTGATACTGACCTTTTCTAGTTTTGGAAGGAGAATGTATGACTCTTGAGAAACAAAAGATCTTATTGTCAGCATGTTTGAATTCAGCAAACACACCTGGAATGGCCCCATCCAGGGATGATGGGCTCAAAGAACATGGATGATACCATGTAATGTTGACCTATGTCATGTGAGAGTTGCCGAGCCTACTTTTTGGAATTGGCTGCCATGTTTGTTTTATAAATTGTTCCTCATATCGATTCTTTAATTGATGGCTGTGGAAGAGAAGTCTCCCTCTTGTTTATACTCATGTCTCCGTATCGGCCTGCTTATTAAATAAAAGTATCCCTAGTCCTTGTTGACTTGGCAAATTACTTTCTTGCTGAAAATTTTGCAAGCTGTAGAGTGGGTGTAAGGTGGTTTGCTATAATGGAAAAGGTTAGAAAAGAGGATCCTATGTCCATTTTTAAAAACATTACTCATTCGTCTGCACCAGGTCTTAGTTGAGGCATGTGGGATCTTTAGTTGCACCATGTGAACACTTATCTGCAGCATGTGAGATATAGTTCCCTGACTGGGAATTGGACCTTGGACTGCTGCATTGAGAACACAGAGTCTTAGCCACTGGACTTCCCTATCTCCATTTTGAAGTGATACTTAAGTAATGTCACTTCTTAGAACCAGAAGAACTTATTCTTGGACTGAGAGAAATTATTCATAAATTCAAAATTATTCACAGTAATTTATTGAGGACCCCTTTTATCCCAGGATCTATTCCAGGCACTGGGGCTATAAGCAATCACTAGATAAAACAGACCCAAAGGCCTGTCCTTTGCTCCAGTGGGACAAAACAGACAAAATCAAAACAAAATCAAATCTACAACACAGGAGTACTGTTACATAGTATGTAAAGAGGAGACAATTCTATGTGGAAAATAGAGCCAGTTCAGGGTGATTAGAAGCGTGGGAAAAGAGACTGCTACTTAAAACAGAGTGGTCAAAGCAGATGCACCTGACTAGGAGACATGGAGTGGCAATTTTATTTATGCTTTAATAAGATTGCTTCTAGTGAGAACAGACTGCAGAAAAGCTAGGATGGAAGCATGGGGGACCCAATTAGGAGGTCAATGCAATAATCCTGGTGAGAGAGGCTGGTGACTTGGAGCAGGTGGCAGCAATGGAGGGGTAAGGAGCAGTCAGATTCATACAATTATATGATTGGATACATTTATGAAATATGGAGGGACTTTAAGGATCGTTTAGACCTCATCTGAAGCCAAATAGGGAACAGAAGTGACTGAAACTAGCTGCATGACAAAAGAGCTTTTTAGAAACAGAGTGCTATGCCCTGTTACATTAAAATTTAAAACATCATGTGAACCGAACTAAATATATTTGCATAAGTGGGCTGTGAACTTCCAAACTTCATCCTGTAATAGTCAAGCCCTTCATTTTACAGATGAGTGATTCAAGGTCCCAGGAACTCCATTGACTTGTCCAAGGTCATTAGAGGCAGAATCAGGACTGGAACCTCAGGCTTCTTTGTTTCTAGTCTAATGTTCTTTCATTACCTCTGTACTTGAACCGTGAAAAGCTTTTCCACCTTCATGTCACTCTCTGAGTAAGCGCCAATGGAATAAAATGCTTTTTTTCCCCCCAACTGAGGCAGCATGATGTGTTCATTTTACTGTTCCTTTCATCTCTATCATCAAGTGTCATCTTCTTAAACCTGCAGACCCTCTCCTGTCCCAGCCCCCTACAGAACTCCCTTGGGACCGACTGTGTGCCCTAAGGATTGTGAGTGTTGAGAGTACAGGGGTAACTAAGATGCTCACTAGTGTGGTGGACAGTGCAGTGAGGTAAAGAATAACAGAGAGAATCTATACAGAATAGGCACAGAGGGCTGTACTTCGTTTTGAGCAGCTTGGTGGATGTGTCAATGTTTACAAAACAGATAAAACAGATTATTGTGGGGAGAAGACAGGCCATTTATAAAAGTGTTCAAAGGTTCACTTATAGTCCTTTCAGTGATGTGAGATTTGTTGCATTTATAAACTTAAAAAATTATAGTCTTTTCTCTTATAAAAGAAATACATCCTGGTATATGGAATAATTTAATATATTTCATAAAGTAGGCATTGTTAGGGAAAAATGTTGAGAAAATTAGGTATCTGGGGAAGTATCAAGTTATATTTTCATCTCATATTGTAGACAGAAATAAAAACCTCCAAGGATTAGAATATAAATGAAAAAAATCATAAAAAACTCTAAGGAAACTTAATGGGTATTTATTTGATCTCAGAATGTAGAAGGATTTTGACTACAAGGAAAAGTGGACAAAACAGCATTTATTACATAAAAATTAAAACACAACCAGAAAAATATTCATAATATATATTTAAATAAAAGTTAATAACCTTAATGTAAAAAGTTTATGTGCTAAGTCACTTTATTCATGTCCAGCTCTTTGTGATCCTATGTATTGTAGCCCGTCAGGCTCCTCTGTCTATGGGATTTTCCAGCCAAGAATACTGGGGTGGGTTGCCATCTCCTCCTCAAGGGGATCTTCCCCACCCAGGGATCGAACCCACATCTCCTGTGTCTCCTGCATTGCAGGAGAATTCTTCAATGGCTAAGCCAAAGTTTATGTGTATCTTGAAGGAGAAAACCCAAACATTAATAGATAATTAAGAGGAATAACTCCAAATTCACTAAAGAGGAAATCTAAACGGCAAATAAATGTACAGGAAAAGCTTTCGCCTTCCTAGTATTCAAATAAGATGAAAACGCCTCTGATGTCATTTTCTGTTTGTCAAGTTGGTAAAGGTAAAATACAAGTTTTAATGCTTAAAGCTAGTATAGACCCATTTGTATATTCCTGATAGAAATATTTCCTGCTATATCAGTCTGGAAAGCAATAGGCAACATGCATTCAGAGCCTTAAGATATTAATATTCATTGACTCATTAATATTACTTTTATTCTTAAAAAGAAAAAGCTAAAATTTGAGCAAAAGATTTACATCACAACCATATTTATAATAGAGAACAGTTGGAAACAATCTAAATATCTGTTCAAGATGTGTTTTTGCTATACCACACATGCTCTGTCCCTAAGTCGTGTCTGATGCTTTGAGACCCTGTGGATGCAGCCTTGGAGAAGGCAATGGCACCCCACTCCAGTAGTTTTGCCTGGAAAATCCCATGGACAGAGGAGCCTGGTAGGCTGCAGACCATGGGGTCGCGAAGAGTCGGACAGGACTGAGCGACTTCACTTTCACTTTTCCCTTTCATGCATTGGAGAAGGAAATGGCAACCCACTCCAGTGTTCTTGCCTGGAGAATCCCAGGGACGGGGGAGCCTGGTGGGCCGCTGTCTATGGGGTCGCACAGAGTCGGACACGACTGAAGCAACTTAGCAGTAGCAGCAGCAGGACTGTAGCCTGCCAGGCTCCTCTGTCCATGGAATTCTCCAGGCAAGAATACGGGAATGGGTAGCCTTCCCTCCTCCAGGGGATCTTCCCTGACCCGAGAATTGAACCTGTGTTTCCTGCATATCCTGCATAGGCAGGTGGATTCTTTACCACTTTGCCTGGGATGGTGGAATGCTATTTCTGTAAGTTTACCTCACCACATACAGTCTTTATGCCACTCTTGTGGTTTATATCTTATGGAGGTCTACTGCTAAGTGTCTGTGGCCGTTTCCAAAGCCAGTGGCACATCATTGCTTGATTCAGTGGGAACATGTTATATGGCTCAGAGATGAGAGTCATTTATCACAGAAACTTTGGAACATAAAACTGAAGGAAAGAAAAAGACCAGTCATAATCATGACTTCCAAAGTCAGACATATTTTGCTATTTTTCTTTTTTTAATTTTTGTAAAATGTATTCATAGTTAGAGGGAATTTTACTTAACTGTCATCTGTCAATAACGAACAACTCCTTTAAACTATGCATAGATTATATATGTGTGTACTTGTGGATTACATATATATTTATGTATATATGTGAGCAAGTTTCATTCTAATTCTCTAAATATAGACTCTGAACCTATTCCAATTTATATTAATTTTTTAAAGTTTTTATAAAGATTATAATTTACCCTCAGCCTTTTAAAAACACAACCTGCTGTGCAAAGTGAAGTTGGAGGACCCAGCTGTGAAATCTGTCTCTGTAAGTCTTTTAACCACTCGGTGGCCTGGAGCAAGCATGGGGCGGGCTTTCATGAGTTTGCCCTCAGCTCTCCCAACCTCCAGTAATACAGCCTTATCTCTGATCAGCCTCTTCTCCCATTACTCATTATTTCATGTCAGGAATCCCCAAGCAAGCAATTCAAGGACCTTGAGTGGAGCATGAGTTAAAGCTATTTCCGTGGCCCATATTTCTTCAATCAATAAAAGATTGCCAGCAGTTCTATAGTCAGAACTTAATAAATTCTAATTTTATTCTGATATTATTTTTAAAATGCTAGTCTCAGTCCTCCTTGTCTGATTTCTAATCTATGAGCAAACAGTAAATGCAAACATAAGCAGTTTAAGGAGTGCTTGCATGGTAAGTCGCTTCAGTAGTGTGCAACTCTTTGCGACCCTAGGGACTGTAGCCCACCAGGCTCCTCTGTCCATGGGATTCTCCAGGCAAGATTACTGGAGCAGGTTGCCATGCCCTGCTCCAGGGGATCTTCCCAACCCAGGAATCGAGCCTGCGTCTTTTCTGTGTACTGCCTTGGCAGGTAGCTTCTTTACCACTAGAGCCAACTGGGAAGCCCCTTAATTTAAGGGGACAGGTTTGGAATTGGGATGCTATTGCAGGATGCTGTCTTACTGTTTTCTTGGCAAAGTTGTGTGATTCAACAATTACTGGTAGAGACTTTCATCAACAGTTTGTTACTATGACAGCTGCTTCTGCTGCTAAGTCGCGTCAGTTGTGTCCGACTCTGTGCGACCCCATAGATGGCAGCCCACCAGGCTCCCCTGTCCCTGGGATTCTCCAGGCAAGAACACTGGAGTGGGGTGCCATTGCCTTCTCCGTACTATGACAGCAGAAGCACTCAAATACAGAGGACGTTGAGCTTCACCTTGTGTTGAATTCAAACCTGACTAAAAGCCATCGCTTCACTAGGAGATGGAAAACTGTCACTCTTTAAGACTGCATTAAGTGTGGTCTAGAGTTCTGCTATATATACTGAGTGAGAGAATAATGACGTGGCATCCTGGTAGACAGACTGACCTCCTGTCCATAGGCAGACAGTGTTTTTCCAAAATCTGTTTGGTGCAGTTATAGTTTCTTGGCTTGTGGTAGATGTCCCTCTGGAAAAGTTCATTGCTCAAATGAGTTTAGAGAAAGATTCACTGCAGGGCTTTAAAATTCTAGGGTGCATTGTGAATCAATATGAACATGTTGCAACATACAGCATTTCTTAAACCTAGATGAACATGAACCCTTTGTTCATGAGAGAGAGTAGTGTTTTCTAAAGCTTACTTTGGGAAATTCTATCTTGGGACCTTGCAAGTGCAGCAGATTTGAATCTTGGTCTACAAACTCAGACATGTAAGGATTAATATTTTTATTTTTAGAAATATTAATTTGTAATTTTAAAGCCCACTACCTTAAAAATCAGAATTTTAATTTAAAAAATTTGTCCCCCTATCTATTAGTGCTGTGCCAAAGTTCTTGCTCATTTATCTACTCTTGAGCAGTTTTCTCTTGTCCTAGGCAGCTGTCTAAGGAGGCCTTAAAAATAGCTGTGAAAAAGAAGGGAAGTGAAAAGCAAAGGAGAAAAGGAAAGATATACTCATATGAATGCAGAGTTGCAAAGAATAGCAAGGAGAGATAAGAAAGACTTCCTCAGCGATCAATGCAAAGAAATAGAAGAAAACAATAGAATGGGAAAGACTAGAGATCTCT
The DNA here is from genome assembly GCF_000754665.1 of Bison bison bison. Taxonomy (NCBI): domain Eukaryota; kingdom Metazoa; phylum Chordata; class Mammalia; order Artiodactyla; family Bovidae; genus Bison; species Bison bison. The sequence continues at coordinate 6,202,684 of NW_011494954.1, read as the reverse complement.
TCCAGAAAATTAGAGATACCAAGGGAACATTTCATGCAAAGATGGGCTCAATAAAGCACAGAAATGTTAGGGACTTAAGAGAAACAGAAGATATTAAGAAGAGGTGGCAAGAACACACAGAAGAACTGTACAAAAAAGATCTTCACGACCCAGATGATCATGATGGTGTGATCATTCACCTAGAGCCAGACATCCTGGAACGTGAAGTCAAGTGGGGCTTAGAAAGCATCACTACGAACAAAGCTAATGGAGGTGATGGAATTCCAGTTGAGCTATTCCAAATCCTGAAAGATGATGCTGTGAAAGTGCTGCACTCAATATGCCAGCAAATTTGGAAAACTCAGCAGTGGCCACAGGACTGGAAAAGGTCCGTTTTCATTCCAATCCCAAAGAAAGGCAATGCCAAAGAAGGCTCAAACTACCGCACAGTTGCACTCATCTCACACGCTAGTAAAGTAACGCTTAAAATTCTCCAAGCCAGGCTTCAGCAGTACGTGAACTGTGAACTTCCAGATGTTCAAGCTGGTTTTAAAAAAGTCAGAGGAACCAGAGATCAAATTGCCAACATCTGCTGGATCATGGAAAAAGCAAGAGAGCTCAAGAAAAACATCTATTTCTGCTTTATTGACTATGCCAAAGCCTTTGACTATGTGGATCACAATAAACTGTGGAAAATTCTTAAAGAGATAAGAATACCAGACCACCTGAACTGCCTCTTGAGAAACCTATATGCAGGTCAGGAAGCAACAGTTATAACTGGACATGGAACAACAGACTGGTTCCAAATAGGAAAAGGAGTACATCGAGGCTGTATATTGGCACCCTGCTTATTGAATTTATATGCAGAGTACATCATGAGAAATGCTGGGCTGGAAGAAGCACAAGCAGGAATCAAGATTGCCGGGAGAAATATCAATAAACTCAGATATGCAGATGACACCACCCTTATGGCAGAAAGTGAAGAAGAATTAAAGAGCATCTTGATGAAAGTGAAAAGAGGAGTGTGAAAAAGTTGGCTTAAAGCTCAACATCCAGAAAACGAAGATCATGGCATCTGGTCCCATCACTTCATGGCAAATAGATGGGGAAACAGTGGAAACAGTGTCAGACTTTATTTTTCTGGGCTCCAAAATCACTGCAGATGGTGATTGCAGCCATGAAATTAAAAGACGCTTACTCATTGGAAGGAAAATTATGACCAACCTAGACAGCATATTAAAAAGCAGAGTCATTACTTTGCCAACAAAGGTCCATCTAGTCAAGGCTATGGTTTTTCCAGTAGTCATGTATGGATGTGAGAGTTGGACCATAAAGAAAGCTGAGTGCTGAAGAATTGATGCTTTTGAACTGTGGTGGTGGAGAAGACTCTTGAGAGTCCTTTGGACTGCAAGGAGATCCAACCAGTCCATTCTAAAGGAGATCAGTCCTGGGTGTTCTTTGGAAGGACTGATGTTGAAGCTGAAACTCCAATACTTTGGTCACCTGATGCGAAGAGCTCACTCATTTGAAAAGACCCTGATGCTGGGAAAGATTGAGGGCAGGAGGAGAAGGGGACGACAGAGGATGAGATGGTTGGATGACATCACCGACTCAGTGGACATGGGTTTGGGTGGACTCCCAGAGTTGGTGATGGACAGGGAGGCCTGGCGTGCTGCAGTTCATGGGGTCACAAAGAGTCGAACAATACTGAGCAAGTGAACTGAATTGTAACGATCTCGAGGTCTTTCCTGGACAGTAGTTACAAATAGGGATGTAAATCTTTCTCCTCTTCTGCTCTCTCTCTTTACTCCAATTGTGTTTTCCTCCTTATTCCTTTTTTTTTTAATTTAAACATGACTGATTTACAATATTGTGTGTTTCAGGTGTATAGCAAAGTGAATCAGTTATACATGTATATATTTCTTCATATTATTTTCCATTATAGGTTAGTACAAGATATTGGATATAGTTTCCTGTGTTATACAGTAAATCCTTGTTGTTTTCTTATTTTATATACAATTGTTTGCATATGTTAATCCCATACTTCTGATTTATGTTTCCCCTCCTTGCCTTTCCCCTTTGGTAACCATAAATTTGTTTTCTGTGCTTGTAAGTCTATTTTTGTGTATCTTCCATTAAGTTCTGCTGGTTTATTTTTTCCTTAATTGATGGTTTCTCAGTATTTAATAAAATTACCCCTCCATCACTTACATATTTAAAAAAAACAGGGGCGTATATTGAGTTATATGTCTGGATGGTTCACTGATAATGGACCAGGATTGGTTTGATTCAGCAGTTAAATAGTATCATCAAGGCACCAGTTTCATTCTTCCTTTTGAGCCTAAGATGTATTTCTTTGTCGGGAGGAAAATGGCTAAAGTGATTCCAGGCTTTATGTTTACATACCGTATCTTCCAGCAGTAGGGACAGTTGACTTTGGGTAGCTTCTGAGAATATTAAAAAATCCTTCTCTCACAATAAGTGGTTTCCCTGATGGTGCAGGGGTAAAGAATCTGCCTGCCAATGCAGGGGGACACAAAAGACGTGGGTTCCATCCTTGGGTCAGGAAGATCCTCTCGAGGAGGAAATGGCAACCCACTCCAGTATTCTTGCCTGAAAAATCTCATGGACAGAGGAGCCTGGCAGGCTACAGTTATGGAGTTGCTAAGAGTTGGATGCAGCTGAGCACAAGACAAAACTCTCCTGTAATAATGCCCGTCAAACCTCTCAAAACATCATATTGGTCTTCATTGGATACCATAAGTCCATTAACATCATTTTATAACTTTAAAATATATATATACCATGTAAGATACATGGAGAATGGTGGTCTAGTTGCTAGGTCGTGTCTGACTCTTTGCCATTTCTGTGGACTGTAACCTATCAGGCTCTTCTGTTCTATGGGATTCTGAAAGCAGAAATACTGGAGTGGGTTGACCTTTCTATCTCTATGGAAAATAATATAACGTAAACTCTCATCTAGTGTGAGGAATAGAGTATTACCAGTTCTATCGGGGGCCGCTTCCAGACCTCCCTAGTTGCCTCTAACATTCACTGACTAAGCTAAGGTTTCTTTGTGTTTTTAATATCTTGCTTTTTAACATAACTCTAGTCCATAGATATATATTGTTTAATGTGTAATTTTGAATTTTTTATTAATGATATAATTTATCTATATTCTTCTGCAACTTGCTTTTTTCATTCTGCATGGTTTGTGAGGTTTGCCTTTGTTGATGGACATTTTTGCTGTGATGTAGCATTTCATTGTGTAATTAAACCACAGTTTATTCATCTGTCTACCCTTGAGGAACCTTTTTTTTTTGGTTTCAGTTGAAGCCTATCATGAATAATGCTTCCATGCAGCTCTCTTGTACATTCTGGTGCCTGCATGGAAGGACTTCCCAAAATATACATATGGATAGTTAAGAATGACATTGCTGAATGAGATCAGGCACAATTTTTAATGTTACTAGATAATGCAAAATTGTTTTCCAAAAAGGATGAAAATGATTTTCAATATGCATATAATAGCAGAAATCCTGTTGTTTCACATATTTTTTTCCATACTTGGTTTTGTCAGAATTTTGAGTAGTCACCAAATTGGCCTGTGAAGATTACATTTTGTGGTTCAGTGTGCTTTTTTGACAAATGAATTACGTTGAGAAGATTTTCATTTGCTTATTGGTAGTTTTATTTCCTCTTTTCTGAAATATCTTTTCACGTCTTACCTATTTTGCTATTGTGTTGTTTTATTCTTCTAAATTGATTTGTAGAAGTTCTTATATATTCTGCTTATAAATCAAGTGTCAGTTATTTATGTTGCAGTTTCTGCCCTCATTTTGTGATTTATAGTTTCACTTTTTGTATTTTTTAAAGTAATGTCTGTTAATAAATTTTAAAAATTAAGATGATTAAATATATCAAACTGTTCCTTATGGTTTATAGGTTAGTGTCTTTTTTTTTTTTAGGTTAGTGTCTTATTATTAAAATTATTTTCTCCCAAATTACTTCCTAATCCAGCTTCATGATACACACACACACACACACACACACACACACACACACATACTCATAAATACTGCAGCTTTAATTGATCTTGCATGAAAAAGGAGCACTATTCCATTTATTTTTTGAATATGATTGTTATATGGTCTCAGCACCACTTATTTTCCCCAATGACTTCATTGTTATCTACCAAGTTTCGATATGTGTGTGGATTCATTTCTGGACTGTTGTGTGCCATTATCTGAGTGTCTGTGTCACTATCATAATGTCATTGGCTTTTATGCCATTATACTACTACTACTAAGTCACTTCAGTTGTGTCCAACTCTGTGCGACCCCATAGACGGCAACCCACCAGGCTCCCCCATCCCTGGGATTCTCCAGGCAAGAACACTGGAGTGGGTTGCCATTTCCTTCTCCAATGCATGAAAGTGAAAAGTGAAAGTGAAGTCGCTCAGTCGTGTCCGACTCCTAGCGACCCCATGGACTGCAGCCTTCCAGGCTCCCCCGTCCCTGGGATTCTCCAG
>NW_011494954.1:6182084-6197872 GCF_000754665.1 Bison bison bison | reverse complement strand
ACATCACAGTTTCTAATTATTGCTAGGCATTTTTCTCACTGAACTTTACATAAGACAAGAACTAGCCTTTGATATCTGCTTACCTCTGCTTTTTGATGAGCACAAATCCATGTGTCAAAGAATGATAGAGTTTACTTACCTGTCAGAAAGGAGAAGGAACAAAAATTTTTAAAAATGGAGAACAATACAATTTAGAAGTAATTTAATTTGTCTGCCACACCTATATGATCTCACCCTCACCTCTCAGTGAAAGTGTTAGTTTGCTTAGCGTGTCTGACTCTTTGCACCCTCATGGACTGTAGTCCAACAGGCTCCTCTGTTCATAGAATTCTTCAGGCAAGAATACTGGAGTGGATAGCCATGCCCTTCTCCAGGGTATCTTCTGGACTCAGGGATCAAACCCAGATCTCCTGCATTGCAGGCGGATTCTTTACTGTCTGAGCCACCAGGGAAGCCCACCCTCATCTCTCAAGGTAGATGTTATTCCTGTTTCAATGACGAGGAATCCAAGGTTTAGAGAAGCCAAGTAACTTGCTTGAAGTTAATGTGTTTATGGCAAAGCCAGGATTTAAGAGTAAGTGAATTTCACTCCAAAATGGTTTTACTCATCATATTGTGCTTTTTCCTCAGGCAAAAAGTATGTTCAGAATTTTCTAAGCACTGAATACAATGACTGGAATGAATAATTCATTCTATAGCCCAATTATGTGACATTCCACCCCCTCCCCAAAGTCAGCAGAGGTTTGATAGCACTCAGTTCCTTTCCTCTTGTCACTGTTGCTGGCTGAGGAGACCAACTGGCCCCTAGGGAAGAGTTTTTACATACCTGAGGAAGCAGATAGCAGGCATCACTGGCATGCTTCCCTTAGACTGCTTGTCAATGTGCACAGCCAGTCTGGGGAACTGAAATAGTAATGCGGAAGTCTGTGTGCAGTCTTTTAATATTTTCTTAAACAGTCAGTGATGGAAGACTCTGATAACAACTCAAGTAAAAGCTTACAGCTGTGAAAAATCTCCTCTGTGGATTTGACTGGGAAGGATTCTCTGCTGAATATGGCCTGCATGCCTGAGCCCAATGTTCTTTGGTGAGAAAATTACCTTGAGTCATCTGGCCATCTGTGATCCTCATGGGTGAAATCGTCCGCTGGAAGACACAGTTGTTATCAATCAACCTGCTCTCTTCAGCAGGCCTCGGGAGCTTTGGTGGGATGTTGTTACAGGAGATACAGGAGGAGCCTTTGTGGGGAAGAGATGACTAGTGATCTTGATGGCTTGTTAGAGACAGGTAGTGGCCATTATCAAGTGAGTGCGGCATATGAAAGTGCTGGTTTCAGCTGTGGTGCCTGGGGTAATGTCTGCCAGCTGTCCAAGGCAGAAGTGGGGTCCGTGGGGGCCACAGCCTCAGTCAGTCTCCCTGCTTTTTAGAGCAAGAGCACAACTGTGATTCCTGTACCAGCCATCCTGTACCAGGCACTCAGGTGCCTCACCTGGGTCTCCTCACCTGTGTCGCCTCAGAATCCAGAAATGAAATAGGAAGAATTAGGTTGAAAGTTTCCAAACATAGGTGTGATTTCAGAAACATGGTAGATATATGTTATTTGGCCAGAAGAGTTCTAAATGCTTTCCTACCATAAAAGCTTTTACGAAAACAGATGGTCAGAAATCATTTTTTTTTTCTGTTTCCTTTCCTCTCTTGCCTCTCCTCACCCCTTCTCTTCTGCCCATTCTCCTGTCATCTGTCATTTTTACCATCCCTTCTCTCCCACCCATTTCTCTTTCTCTTTCCTTTTCTTGCCTCTGTCTCCTCTTTTCTCCCCTCTACCACTTGTTATGTTCTGAGTCAAAATGCCAAAGTAGAAATTTGGGAACAATACCAGAAGTCCTTTCTATATTTATTTCATCGTTTAAGTTTTTGGTGTGAGTAAACGAAGACTATGTTCTTAAAAATATGTTGCTAATAAAGAAGTACTGGAGACTGCTGCTTGCAAATGTCTCTGCATTTTAGAACTACGGAGTCCTTTCCAGTTTGGGTAGGTGAATTACATTTTTTGTATGATTCTTTCAGCACTTACTATTTTTTAGCAAATGAATACCTAGTGTGCTATTGTGGGAGCTAAATTCATAATCATTTCGAACAAGGGTGAGGACTGTGAACTTTGATCGGCCTGTCCTTCATTGATGCCACCAGGGACAGAAGATTGAGTTGGTGGCACCATGGGCAGTGGCAGGGGCTGGTCCTTTGTACTATTGCTAAGGATTCTTGTAAGAATGAAGTGAAATAATGGGCACAGAATTGAGAATGAAGTAAATGGTAGCTGTTATCACCATTATTAATGTTATATGCATGGTGTGGTACAAAGATTTGGATTCAGATCAACTTCTTGTTCAAATTCCAACTCAGTCACATGCTAACAAGGCACTTTATTCTATTTGGGACTCTGTTTTCTTTTTTGTAAATTGAGATCAAGAGCACACATTTATAGTTTGCTCATAGAGATGAACGAGATCATATATGAAATCATCTAATACAAAGAAAATGCTCACTGAAATTGCCTTTTTTTTCTCCTCACCTAAGATGATGTGTTTTGTAGATTTGACTCTTTAGTATCATAATAACCCTTTACTGTTATTATGTTTTAACCCCATTTTCTGGGCTTCCCAGGTGGCTCAGGCGTAAAGGACCCACCTGCCAATGCAGGAGACACAAGTTTGATCCCTGGGTCAGGAAGATCTCCTGGGGGAGGAAATGGCAACCCACTCTAGTATACTTGACTGGAGAATCCCATTGACACAGGAGCCTGGCAGGCTATAGTTCATAGTGTTGCAAGAGAGTCCGACACGACTCAGCTACTAAACAACAACAGCCCCATTTTACAGATAGGGACCCTAAAGCACAGAGAGGTTTAATAACTTGCCCAGAGCCACAAGGATAGTAACTGGCAGAGCCACTGTTACTTGTGTGAAGGGACCTGATTGTGAGCTTTCATCCTTTTAATTGAAGATGTTATTACCCTGAGACATTGCCTAGAATCAGTTGGGATTTTTCTCTTGAGTCTGCAAATTTTCCTAGGAATAAAACAACATGAAACAAAAGCACACTTAATTATGAGTTTATTCTCTGTATTCATGGAGTAAAGGGGTGAGTGGACTTTGTTTGATTCGCGTCTGAGAGAGGCAGCGGATTGCAGCCCCGGCCGCTTGTCAGTGGTGAGGCTGGCCAGATAGTGACGCCTGCAGCCTGTGGGGCAGAGCCGGCGCCAGCTGCTGCGGCCATGTGCCTGCGCTCCTCATCTGCACAGAGTGCGCACAGTGTTCAAAGGCACACAGATGGGAATTCAAGTGGGGCCAAGATCGCTGGGAAAACCGTTGGAGAGTGAAGCCAAGCCAACAGACAGCACCCTTCTGTTTAACCAGAACTCGGGAGCCAGGTCCAGAGGATAATGACTACAAACTGGCTGTGGTTTGGGTTTATTCAGCATCTTGTTCTCATTTTCAAATGTTTGGTCCTTGGGAAGGCCCCAAACCTCACTCTGCCACACAATTATACTGCCGATTTAGGAGCTTTCAAAGAAAATGGCCTACATTCATTATTCTTGAAGATCATTAACATGTTTTTAGGCACAATTGACAGTCAGAAGAGGGAGGAAGAGACTGTACACTGAGCGCACAGCAGGTGCCAGGTGCCTTGACAGCATTTCTACCTGTGTTCGCTGAATTGATGACACGAGAGAAGCAGAAATATCTTCAGCAGTAATGGAAAAGGAAGGGAAAGGTTAATGGAGAGGGTAGGATGCATGGGAAGTGGAAATGGAAAAGGTAGAATGCCTCGAAACCTTTTTGATTCCAAAATTCATGTGCTCAAATCATCTGAAGTGATTAGAAGCAATATATAACCACCTTGTGTGAGAAAATAAGAATCACATTACGTGTATTTCTCATTTTTTTCTCTCTTTCTGCTTGCTGAAGGAGTTCCGTCTTTATATGTTCCTTTCCTTCTTTTTGTCCTGTCTTGTATGGATTTCAGGGTTAGAGGGAGACAGTAAGAGGTTAATGGACACAAATACATATTCATATTGTATTTATATTTTATATAACGTAAGTATATAATTTCATAATGATATATACATAGACAATATAAAATGAGATTATACCATATTTAATCTTTTTTTAAATCTGTTTGAACTTTCAAGTTTATTATGAACATCTTGCCATGTCAAAATGTTTAAAACTACACTATCATTATTAATATTGCCTAAAACTCTATACTAACCATATGCTAAAACTTGATTTTTGGATATTTAGGTCATTTCCAGTTTTTAGCTTTATCAACAGTGTTGCAAGAAAAGTTTGGAGAAAAAAATTGTTTTAAATGGCACAAATTCCTATTTTTCAGGGAAAAGTTTTATTTTATTTTTTTTTAAATTTTAAGTCAGAGGTATTATCTGTATTTTCAAGCTAATTTTTTTTTTTTTAAGTACTGGAATCATTCTGGCAATTATGGAAGAACCACTGTGTTGAAATCATAGAAAGGGACTTGCTTCCATGGATTTTCCTCTGCCCTGTAGTGACGCCTGAGCTTCCACAGTACCTCAGAATGCTCCAGGACTCTGAGCTAGGTAGTAACTTTGTTGTCTGTGATGTTAGTATTTGCTTATGTTACACAGGACTGAAAATTTGTTTTTTCCTTGCAAAGAAGAAAGTCTATTTTCTTTTTCTAACTCACTTTTTTTAAATGTTTATTTTTATTTATTTATCTATCTGACTTCACCAGGTCTAAGTTGCAGCATGTGGAATCTTTATTTGTGGCATGCAAACTCTTAGGAACTCTTAGCTGTGGCATGTGGGATCTAGTTCTCTGACCAGGGATTGAACCCGAGCCCCTTCTATTGGGAGCGTGGAATCTTAGCCACTGGACCACCAGGGAAGTCCCTTCACATTGGGATGACCCTGAGGGATGGGATAGGGAGGGAGGTGGGAGTGGGGTTCATGATAGGGAACACATGTACACCCGTGGCTGATTCATGTCAATGTATGGCAAAAACCACTACAGGATTGTAAAGTAATTACCCTCCAATTAAAATAAATTAATTAAAAAAATATTTTTTTTATTGGAGGGTAATTGCCTTACAGTATTGTGTTGGTTTCTGCCATATATCAACATGAATCAGCCACAGTTTATGTATGTCCCGTCCCTCCAAACCCCTTCCCGTCTCCCTCTCCAGCCCCTACCCCAGGTTGTCACAGAGAACTGGGTTGAGCTCCCTGTGTCACACAGCAAATTCCCACTTGGAACAGGTTGAGTTTTGATGTACTACTTAACCAAACACATTAATAATAATGTTCATTTTTATATATTATAATAGAGCCTTTATATTTAAACAAATTCAGACATGTTCAGGCAGTCTGGGTAGAGGTCCCTGAAGGATTGATATGTGTGAGCAGAACAGGAAGTCCATTCACTTTCCTTTGTCCCATCAGCTTAGGAGAGGGCCCAAGGGGTCAGGACCTATGTGTCTCCTGAAATCAACAATGTAAAGAAAATCTGGCGTGGCTGGTACAACTAGCCTTCTCCAAGTCTTTTTTTTTTAAATAATTTTATTTATCTATTTATTTTTGGCTGTGCTGGGTCTTCACTGTTGTGCAGGCTTTCTTCTAGTTGCTGTGAGTGGGGACTATATGTAGTTGCGGTGAACGAGCTTCTCATTGCAGTGACTTCTCTTGTTGCGGAGCACATTTTGGTCTCTCAGGCTTCAGTAGTTACAGCCCCTAGGCTTTAGAGCATAGTTTCAATAGTTGTGGCCCGTGGACTTAGTTGGTCCGAGGCATGTGGGATTATCCTCCATCGGGGATTAACCATGTCTCCTGGATTGGCAGGCAGATTTTTTACCACTGAGCCATCAGGGAAGCCTACTTTTCCATGGCTTGCCCTTTTTGATCTTAAGTTTGGGTTTGAAATGTTAACCCTACACATCTTGTCATGACTTTAAATAGATTATTTTCCTTTGCAACAAGGTCCGTTTTCTCTATGATTTCTATATTTCTTTGACGCCGCTGAGATGGGGAGGAGTCAGGAAATATAATACAGCCATTCACTTTTGTGTTTTCACTGCATTTCTTTTGTATGTTTCTTCCAAGGTGAACCCGAGTGTGATCACAGTTAGCTAATAAATAAAAAGGTGTCATTCTTTCTTCAGATGATGAGGTTTGAATTTCTTAGAAAATCACGTGTTGAGCCTAACTTACAGACTTCATGTGACCATGCAAAAGGGAACCTTTATGAATATGTTATTAGGAATGTGATCTCTTTGTCATTCATCCTTTTTGTGCCCTTGCTTGTTGGAAGATGAGAATTTTGTGATTGGTTTAAACCAATGGAAATGTCAGAGAACTGAGTTAGATATGCATAGGGTATTGAAAGGACAGAAATTTATGCCTTAACGTATTACCATTATTAGATTTATAATTTTAATTTTTCCTCCCATCTTTGATAAGGTGAATTGTTGACAGGTCTCTGAGACCAGAAGGAAATTAGAAGGTAAATGTGTGTAGGTAACACTGAAGGATCAGAGAGAGAAACCCATTAGCAAATACAAGCGAATAGGAAGAGGGCATTATTGTAAACAAAACAGGTAAAAAAGGTTCGGGGCCAAGTGATCCTTTGAAAAGCAAGAAACCTTTTTTTAAAAGACCACATTGGACCTATTTTTATTTTACTGGGGCCAATGGAAATAGATAGGAAAGTACAATTGAAACAGGTGAGATTTAGTTGTTTTTTCAAAACTTTAACAAGCAAAAGAGGACATCTTTTTGGTCCAATTAGTAGCTTAAGATAAATTTAATGTGCTGGCTTCCTGGGATTTGTGCCTTCAATTTATAAGCTTTACTGATAAAGAAGAAAATCAATTTCATTTTATTCTATTTCCCAAGAAAATAGCAAAAAGCTTAGGGATTTGGGGAGGACTTTTTAATTAGGACTATTATAGAAATGAGTTAAAGAACCAAATAATACACCTGAAAACTATCTCTGGGGATAGCGTGTAGATGATGGTTAGGTTTGGAGGCAAATGATTATTCTGTCTTCATGAGCCAAGGTGATCAAATTTGCCTGCTCTTACGCACACCATATGTCACTGCCCTGCTAGTTCTCTGAGAAGACCAATCAAGCTTTATTATGTGTGAGGTGCCGAGGCATCCTCAGATGGAGGTGGTGTGAGTTGTGTTACCATGGGGCACCAGTACTTGGTTGTGGATAGGAGGATGCATGGCTTACACACCCTTCTGCCTTCATCCAGCCGGGTCTCCCAGCAGGAGAGGCAGGAAATGAGGTGAGGAAAGGAGCATCTGATCCTGCTGGAGCTTCAGCTGCATCCCCAAGGCAGATGTCTAGTGGGGTGGACCTGGCTGCATGGAGAACTCCTTGCATCTAACCTAGAACTAAGCGTGCAGGAACCCACTTTGTTTCTATCCTGAAACTCTCAACAGAAGCTTCAATCTTAACCTTCCGGGATAAGGACAAGACAAGTGTTACCACCCTATCTGTGAGGAGTAAAAGAAGGTACAGGAACAAAATAACTTTAGCCTCAAAGCTTAGAGCAGAAGTAAACTAGATGGTCTTGCTTAGAATTTTCTAGGCTGGAAATGCAGGTCCCCCCTCAACCACCTATTCGAAGAGTGTGGTATATGTGTGCAGAGGTGTGCGTATAAATAAAGACTCTGACTGCAGCCTCACAATAATTTTACGGAATCTATAAAATATTAAATTTTCTTAATCAGGAGAAAAGCTAAATATAATAATAATGAGTGTACAGTTATGAGTTCATCCTGGATTATATTTGCCTCTGTGCCAATGCAATCATAAAATGTGTTGTAATTTTTTTTTTCCATACATGAAGAGCCCATGAAGGCAAAAGTTCTGGGCCATGAAAGTCATAATGTGGCCCTGGTTGACTGGACAATCGAGATAGTCATAGATGGACTTGCATATACACACTGTCGAAGAGGGAGACAGAGACAGGACAGAGAGAGAAAGAGACAAGAAGGACACACAGACTGAAAAAGAGGGAGACAGATAGGAGATAAAGAAGGACACACACTTGGAGGGAGAGCCAGGTGGATACATGTAGACATGCACTCATGCACACACAGACATACTCAGAAATAATCTGACAGATACAGAGAGGCAGGGAGAGTGAAATAGATGGAGACCCAGGACAGACATATTGAACTAGACAGACAGACACAGACAAAGGTATCACAGGAAGCATTCTGCTGAAAAGGGGCAGCCATCACCTTAGTGGGATGTTTTCAACATCCTGGGAGCAAATGTGTCTGAAGAGTCACAGGCCTCTCTGACCACTCCCTTGTCTCTAGTCACAGAGGATCAAGTGAGAGAAAAGGGAGGGCCAGACCTTCTTTGCTCCTGTGCTCCTGGGTACATAGCAGTCCTGAGAAGAAGGTTTATGCCAGTCCTTGACTTTGACCTTGGGCTGTACTCCCCTTTGTGGGTGGAATGAGATTCAGTGGCCTGGCCCTTCCTCCAAAAAGTGCCATGGTTGACGCTACAAAGCGACCAAGCTCATGGCTGTGCTTCCACCAAAACAGATGGGAACTGCAAAATTCGGGTTGGTCTGGGGGCTGTCTTTCTGCAGCCTGAACCCTAGGATGGCTGCCTTGATTATGACTGTACCAGGAGAGTGGGACGATTGGAACATGAAGACCTTGTCACTAATTGAAAGTCACACAGTTCCTTTTCACTTATATTGTCTCTGGAAAATAGGGTTGGAGGTTTATAAAAAATCAAGTGAGATATACACCATTTGAAGTGTACTATAAGAAACTCCAGTGAAATGAAATAATTTACACTAAAAAGTGTATATACTTCAATCTTCTCTGAATGCTGGTCTTCTAATCTTGCCAGAAGATGGTTCTAGGAAGAAATCAATAAAGAAAATAAAAAGAGAGAAGTTATTAAACCAGGACAAGCTTGGCCTTTATACCTTACAGGGCCAGAGAGGAAGTGATAGGCAGTGATACAGTGCCAGTCTTGAGGCAAAACTGCTCACATGTGCTTGGTTGTGAAAAGTGTTTTGGAGTGAAGTAATTGCTTATTTTGCACAAATGATCACAGTATGTGTATATTTGTAAATTCATTCATAGCCACTGTCCAGCATTATTATGAAGATAATTTGCTTAGTTAAGAGAATAAGGACAGTTGAAGTTATAAGTTTGCTTTCTATCCATTGAAGGTTTTTCTGCCATTTGCTGACACCAGTGGAGTGTGGGATGGGGCATACATCCCATCAGAAATGGAATTATAGGATCACACTGAAGCCTCCCTCCCCCTTCTCAAGCCAATAGCTTTTATTTTGGATTCATTTTGGTAGGTGTGAAAAGCTCATCTGTTTAGAAGATGAATAGTTTATCTAGGATCATCTGGTAGCAGCGGGTTAATTAAAGAGTGACTCTGTCATCTCTAGCCCAGATTGTGGGTGCTATAAAAGCCAGCTTGCTTTATACTCTCCTGCAAGAAATGTACACAATGATGCCCCAAAAGTTTAAGCATTGTTAAGAGTTAGTCCCTTAGGTGAGTTTGCTCTTCTTCCATATTATACAGACATAAAGAGCATCTGCTAGTTTCTTCTTTCCTGATTATGCTATGCTAAGTCATTTCAGTCGTGTCCGACTCTGTGCAACCCTAGAGATGGCAGTCCACCAGGCTCCCCAGTCCCTGGGATTCTCCAGGCAAGAACATTGGAGTGGGTTGCCATTTCCTTCTCCAATGCATGAAAGTGAAAAGTGAAAGTGAAGTCGCTCAGTCGTGTCTGACTCCTAGCGACTTCATGGACTGCAGCCTACCAGGCTCCTCCATCCATGGGATTTTCCAGGCAAGACTACTGGAGTGGGGTGCCATTGCCTTTCCTGATTATATGCACTTTTTATTATATAAAAGTGCAAACAATAGTGTTTGCACTTGTGCAAACAGTAGTGCAGCTAACAACACTCTTCTAAGTGTAGCATATCTGTTACCACAGTCTTTGAGGTGAGAACACTTTATTAGCTCCATTTTCAGGTGAAGAAGCTGAGGCACAGAGTTGTTCCACAAGTTTTCTAAGGCTGCACAGCTTGTGGGCAGAAGAGCTGGGAGTAACAATCAGACTGCCTTGGGAACTAGCTCTCTTATTGGTTACACTCCACTGCCTTTCTCAGAGGTAGCATTATTTGACTGAGAGAGCAAGCCCTTCTGCTCACTAGGATTTTTATCTGCTACCTTTTTAGTTTGTGGGCCAACTCTGTGACTATTGTCTAAAAGTTTTGGGTTAAAGGAGATAAAATCACTGTGGAAGCTGAAAGTGAAGTGGTGATTATTTTATCCTCCTCAACCTTATATCCAGTGTTAATGATTTTTGTTTATTTGTTTGTTTTTGACTACTCTGCGTGTCATGAAGACTCTTAGTTCCCTGACTAGGGATTGAACCTATGTCCCCTGCAGTAGAAGTAGAGCCCTGATCACTGGATCATCAGGGAATTCCCATCCAGTGTAAATGTTTTCTGAAGTCCTGTGGTCCAGTGTCTGCTTTCGGAGTGACCAAAACAATGTCTTTCCATACTCCTCTAAATAGGTGTTTTGGTATGCACATTGTAAGCAACAAACCATATCAGACCCCAGTTCCCCAAACATGCCAACCCATCAGTCACTATTTGCTGGGCTCTGTGGCAAGTACCTAGAAGTGTCAGTGCTAGCCAGGCCTTTCTGCCAGTTAACGATGGTCTCAGAGAGAATGGCATGCAGAACCAAGTCAACCCTTACAGCAAAGAGCTTCAGATGAGCAGTGTACTCATTATATGCCAGGAAGCTCAAACAAGCGACAAATCAGATCTTGCTGGGTGGGCAGGAATCTCCAAGGAGGCAACAGGATGTGGGCTTGTTTTAGATGGGAAGGAGACTGGATTTGAGGTAGACCCTCAAAAGCAGGTTGGACTTGGATGACTGGAGAGAATGGCATTGCTTGTGCAGAGCCTCTGGAAATGTGAGAAACAGGCATGGCCAGAGCCAGGGAGGGAGAATTGTTTTAGGAGTCCTAGGAGATGAGGTTGGAAAGATACCTAGTGACCCAGGCTCTCCCACAGGGAGGAGGAAAACGTATACTTTGCTCACTGGTGTATGAAGGCGTGAAGCTCAAAAATCTGATTTTTGTGTATGGCAAGTGGAGCCAGTCTTCACCCTCCAGAGTGATGTCTCCTGCTAGTGTGTGTTCTCTTCTTGTTCAAGAAGCTTTATTTTTAGGTGCCATGAACTCGGGTAAAAATATGTTTGTTTTGTCTTTCCACTTGTGTTCTTGAAATCTGTGCCTACAGGAACTTATGTTACTTATACTCTGATGCGTTACCTTTAATCTCAACCTCTGTGTGCTGTAAATATGACAGAAAAGTGACAGTTTTATTTGGAATAAACTCCACTGATCTCTGTCTGTGAGGCATGTGGGGGCACATTTTTTCTGAGAAGCAGCAAGAACACAGAAGCAAATCAGACTGTCTTCCTCGGTCGGACTGAGTTTGGACCCCAGGTCTGACAAAGGACTGTGGAACCTATGATAAGCACTTAACTTATCTGTACCTCAGACTTCTCAGCTCATGTGGATGATTAAGTATGTCCAATCAGGTGAAATGCTTTAAGCAGTACCTGGTACCTAGTAATGGAGAAGGCAATGGCAACCCACTCCAGTACTCTTGCCTGGAAAATCCCGTGGACGGAGGAGCCTGGTAGGCTGCAGTCCATGGCGTCTCTAAGAGTCAGGCACGACTGAGCGACTTCACTTTCACTTTTCACTTTCATGCATTGGAGAAGGAAATGGCAACCCACTCCAGTATTCTTGCCTGGAGAATCCCAGGGACAGAGGAGCCTAGTGGGCTGCCGTCTATGGGGTTGCACAGAGTCGGACACGACTGAAGTGACTTAGCAGCAGCAGCAGGTACCTAGTAAAGAATAAATAGCTGAAGTCATGCATCCTCAACAGGCATGAAAGCACTCCCACAAGGGCAAAAATTCATGAATGGTGTGATTAGGGGGAAAAAAGTGACCTTTGGCAGGGCCTGGGATATGTGTGTGCACAAAAGAAAAATAGTTAGGAAACTGATTTAAATCAACTCCATTAAATTAGACCCAAAGAAGCATTGACAGAAAAAAAAAAAAATCAAAAAAGTAGTCTAGATGTAGTTTGAGGCCTAATAATCAACAGAATCTTCAATTTATAGGCATCTAATGAAGGCCTGTTGGAAGCCCAGTCTGGGGTCTACCTATTCACTTTTTGGTCATTTGCAAAGTGAAATAACCAAGGGGAGTAACCCTCTTTCAGTTGGGTCCTTCCTTGGAGTCAGAGGTGGTGGAAGCACTGAACTGAGGAGAAAGTGAGTTGCTTTGCCCATCTTGTCCGAAAGGAAAGTGGCCAGGACATGTGGCGTTTGGCCTGGGCAGATTAAACAGAAAAAGTTCATGTCTACCAAGCATTTTATTTTTTGTGTTTTCCAGAGTAGTTTCATACACGTATCTCACAAGCACTCTTTTCCTTTAAAAATATCTTTTAATTAATTACACACTCAATAAAGAAACACAATTTCTAATAGGAAAATTAACATGTTATATAGATAAGTGTAAATATTCCCTTGGAGCAGCACTTCCGGTCTCAGTTTCCTGCTCCCTCCACAGGGTTGGTCATCATTAATAGTGTATTATACCCAATACAGTTCTATTCATTTGCATGCAGAGTAAATATAAAAAATGTACAATGTTAACTTTGTACATTAATTCTTTTTACATTAATGATAGCACACCGTACATAATTTCTACTACTAGCACTTTTTTTTCTTTTTAACTCATAATATGTCTTGGAGATGATTCCATTATAAAACACACTGATTTGTCTCATTCTTTTAAACTGCTGCTTGCCCGGGGAATGAATATTTCATTATTTACTTGCCCACTTCTCCTTCTGGGAGATATTTATGTTATTTCTGGTTTTTCCTTTAACTGCAGCTAAGACTATGGCCTCTTTGACTGATGTATTTCTATAGCTGGTCTTTGAAGCAGATGTTGTCTTATAGCAGAGGAAACCAAGTCCCAAGGGGTGACACAGGATGGGAATCCATGACTTTTTGTCCCAAATTCAAGTTTGGTGGCTATTCTTCCCCTCCATTTCCAAAGCCATCTGACATTCTCCCAAGACTGGGCCCTTGGAGATATTATTTCTTCATAGTAGTGACATTTTAGGGGTATCCCCAAACATTGCTGCTTCATTTTCTCACTCAATGATAGACCAGCTACTGCAAGTTCCCTGAAGGAAGGCAGCTTTCAGGAGATGGACAGCTCTGTGTGAATAAAAAGAGGGTGGAGGAGATTGTGCAGACTGTCGAACCCGACCTACTTACCAAGCTGTGGTGCCAAAGCAGGCACGGAGTTATCCATCCATGGCTGAATTTGAGAGCTCCAACCGAGAAATGTCAGAATGAAATAATTCGTAAATTATTAAGGAAGAGGATACCAAAGAGGGTGAAGGATAATAACCTGTGGAGACTGGCTTATTTTGAACTGGAAAGGAGGAGATGGATTCTAATTGACTGTTTTAGTTTAAAAAAAAAAGGGTTCCTAGAGCCTACTAAAAAAGTTTAAATTTCAAAGAATTCTGAAATTTCAGAGCTTCTTTTTGATGAGCCTTCTTCAATATTTTATAATATTGTTGAAAGAGTTTCTTGCTTAATTAGAGTCCCCCAGGACGTGGTTGGAGAGGGTGCAGGTCAGGATGGTTGATATCAGCCCTCTCTTCTCTAGCCTGTGGTGCCCCAGGCCAGGGTGTCCCCTTCTATCAGCTGCCCCAGCCCTGGGCAGGCCTGCAGCCCTGGCAGAGAGGATTCCAAGTGGAGCAGATTCCGGCAGAGAGCATGGAGCCCCGAGAGTTCATTGTGGCCTTGCTGGCCCAGTCCATCCGGACACTCCCCTGGACCCAATTAGCAGATTAGAAATAGCATCCGAGTGTGTTGCATCCACTAAGTTAAAGAGGAACAGCAGACATGAAAGAATCAAGTGGGAAAAGAACATTTTGGATCCTGAAGGAGCACATTGCTTGTCAGAGGTTTAACGAACCGAGACAAAATAAGTTGCTGCTCCTTAAGCCTTTTTTCTAACACCACTGGGGTTCATTAGCTTGGGGAAAAGCGCCGAAGTTGCAAAAGAAAAAAAGGAATACTTATTGTTCCATGTTCAATTTCTTATTTAATATAACTTTTCTTGAAAAAAATATTTAATAGAAAAGGGAGGGCATCATTAATTTTAGAGTCTGCAAGAAATGAAAATAAAAAATGATCTGCTGATTAGTGATAGCAGTTTGTTCCTTGAATATCTTCAATAATGTGTGAATGTCACATTACATAACACTTATAATGATTAAACCAGAAGATGAAGTAAGATAGGCTAGATCTTGTGTTCTTCCCTTCACTAGTGGACAACTCATCTCATTAATCTCTCTGGGCTTGCAGCCTTAAATTATATAAGCAGTGTTATTGGGGGGGAGATTTATAGTCAGAAGACTTAGCAGTCTCACCAAGGAAATCTTACAGTCCTATTTTGAGAGCTCTCCAAGACAATTGTGGGGATTTATATTCATTGTAGCCTGTCATAAAATATCGACTGAACCAGTAATAAGGAGTGAAACTTCTTGGGAAGTTAAAATTCTGATATTCTGACAGCAACACTGGAAATGGACAGTTGGCACCCCATGTCATGGGAAGTTAAAACATTCTTGATCCCAATTTATTTTGTTAGAAAAGGTGACTTCAGTCTAGTGGGAGACTATGCAATGATATACCTGGGTGCTGAGGAATGCTCATGAAAAACCAGTGAGTTTTCAACATCATAAGGGCAGATTCCCACAGAGCAGGTGTAAGGAGACTTTATGAAATGTTTGTTGAAAGAATCAATCAACTGGTTACCATGAGTCCTCCTCTTTTCATTTAAGTACTTGCTATGACTGAAGTTCTGACATTTGGAATATTAATTGGATAAAGTAAAATCAGCTTACTAAATGTAAGTTTTAAAGGAAATTCCCTGCCACATCACGGACCAGTAATATGGAATTAAAACTGAAAAGAAGTTTCATTTTTCCACTCAGTTTTACTGAGGTATAATTGACAAATAAAATTGTATATATTTAAAGTATACAGAGTAATGATTTCATATACATATACATTGTGAAATGATTAGTGTAATCAAGTTAAATAACACATCAATGACCTCACACAGTTACTGTTTGTGTGTGTGTGTGTGTGTGTGTGATAATGATTAAGATCTATTCTCAAAGCAAATTTCAGGTATATATTACAGTATTATTTACTATAGTAATCATGCTGTAGATTAGATTTCCAGAACTTTTTAATCTTATAACTGAAGATTTGTACTCTTCGACCAGTATCTCCTCATTCTGCCTCTTCCTCATCTGGTAACTACCATTCTACTTTCTGTTTCTGAGTTCAATTTTTTTTTTTATACTACATTTACATGAGATCACAGAGTAATTATCTTTCTTTGTCTGGCTTATTTCACTAACATAATATCCTCTAGGTTCATCAATGTTGTTGCAAATAGCAGGATTTGAACTTGAAGTTCTTTCTTTCTCATAGCCGAATAACACACACACACACATATTGCATTTTTGTCTGTACATCCATTGATGGACACTTGAAAAGGCAGTTTAACTTAAAAATCACTCAATACAAGATTTCCGTACACACAACTATATATA